>NC_038251.2:30381428-30681428 GCF_000004515.6 Glycine max
TCATCATTAAAGAACTCTACGTCTAGGTACTTAGGGTCTAAGATGATACTAGAAGAAAATTGAGAGAGGTACCGTAGACGCTGATCATCGGAAGAAAACAATGTGGATGATCTTGGAGATGATAAAGATGGATGAATAGGTGCTGTGGATGCTTCAGATGGTCCGTGGCGGCGATGGGCAGCAACAGCGGCGGTGGAGGATGATCCCTTTCTCTTCTTCGATGGCTCTGCCATTTGATGAAGTTATAGTGGATTTTAATCGGTGAAAGTGAAAGAGGAATGAAAAAGAGGAAGATTGGGCTTTACGAGATGTTATTTGGTGAAGAATTGAGTGAGATACGAAGATTTGAAGTTCTAGGTATAGAGGAGGCGTGAGGTGAGGCGGTGGCTGCGCAACAATTCTGATTTCGTGAGTTTTTATAGATGAGGAAGAGTTGTAATCGATTACAAGGCTTGGTAATCGATTACAGGAGTAATGAGCCTTCTGGTAATCGATTATAGGATGTTGTAATCGATTACAGGCTGCTTGTTCTTGTGTAATCGATTACAATGGATGGTAATCGATTACCAGAACATAACCTAGGCTAGTTTCTTAAAAAAATATCTATGTCTATGCTAAACACATCTAATATGATTAATCATCACTGCTAATGCACTTAAATCAATCATTCAACTATAAAACACACAGGAATACATAAATTCTATCATAATAACAAGAATTTTAACAAAATCAATCAGAGTAACATATAAACAATCAATCATAAGAGTAAATTAATCAATCAATCCTAAACATTACCTATCCAAATCACTAAGGTATAAAAGGCCTAATTCTCTTCTTATTGAAAAGAATATATCCTTTGGGAGAGGTTTTGTAAAGATATCAGCAAGCTGATTCTTTGTATCAACAAACTCTAGCAAACAATCTCCCTTTAGAACATGGTCTCTTAGAAAATGGTGCCTAATTTCTATATGTTTCGTTCTAGAATGTTGTAGAGGGTTTTTGGATAGATTAATGGCACTAGTGTTATCACACCTAATAGGTATTCGATCAAGAAGGATACCATAATCAGATAATTGTTGCTTCATCCATAAAATTTGTGCACAACAACTGCCAGCGGAGATATATTCCGCTTCAGCAGTGGATAAAGCAACACTGTTTTGTTTCTTACTATGCCATGAGACAAGAGTGGATCCAATGAATTGAAAAGTTCCACTTGTGCTTTTTCTATCAGTTTTAGATCTGGCAAAGTCAGAATCAGAATATCCTATTAAGTTACATGTTGAGTTCTTAGGATACCATAATCCTAAATTTATTGTACCTAATAGATATCTCATGATTCTCTTAACTGCACTCAAATGTGATTGTTTGGGGTTGGATTGAAACCTAGCACACATGCATACACTAAACATAATATCAGGTCTACTAGCAGATAAATAGAGAAGAGATCCGATCATACCTCGATACTATTTCATGTCTATAGATTGACCAGATTCATCTTTATCTAAGTAACAGCTAGTGCTCATCGGTGTAGCCATGTGTTTTGCACTTTCCATCCCAAATCTTTTGATCAATTCCTTGCAGTACTTGGCTTGATTGATGAATATACCTTCTTGAGTTTGCTTGATTTGTAATCCCAGGAAGTACTTTAGCTCTCCCATCATTGACATTTCAAATTCACTTTGCATATCAAGGGAAAACTCCTTGCACAATGAATCATTAGTAGATCCAAAAATTATATCATCAACATATATTTGAACCAACAAAATATCATTATGCTTTCTCTTTATGAACAATGTGGTATCCACTTTTCCTCTAGAAAATTCTTTTTCTAGAAGAAAATTACTTAAACGTTCATACCACACCCTAGGGGCTTGTTTCAAACCATAAAGAGCCTTTTGCAATTTATAAACATGATTTGGTTTATCTCGGATTTCAAAGCCTGGGGATTGTTCAACATATACTTCTTCTTGAATTAATCCATTTAGAAAAGCACTTTTAACATCCATTTGATAATGTTTAAAATTCATTATGGATGCATATGCTAAGAGCATTCTAATGGCTTCTAATCTTGCAACTAGAGCATATGTTTCTTCATAGTCTATTCCCTCTTCTTGATTATACCCTTTTGCTACTAACCTAGCCTTATTTCTAATAATTATGCCATGTTGATCTAATTTATTTCTAAAAACCCATTTTGTTCCTATGACAGGATAATTTTCAAGTTTTTCTACTAGTTTCCACACATTGTTTCTTTCAAATTGATTCAGTTCTTCTTGCATGGCAATGATCTAGTTATCATCTACTATGGCTTCTTTTATATTTTTAGGTTCAATCATAGATACAAAATCCATATTATTGCATAAATCTTTAAGAGAATGTCTAGTTGTTACCCCTTTTGATATATCACCAATAATGTTGTCGAGGGGATGATCTCTTGAGGCTTTCCATTCTCTTGGAAGTTCATTATTTCCTCTAGCCCCATTATCTTGGGAATCCTCATTGCTTCCTTCATCTTTTTATTTAGAATCATTTCCATGAATATGTGTATCTTCTAAGGAATCTAAAATATCATCTAAAAAATCCTTCCTTGGAAGAATGGCATTAGACTCATCAAAGGAAACATGTATAGACTCTTCAATTGTCATTGTTCTTTTATTATATATTCTATAAGATTTACTATGCAGAGAATATCCAAGGAAAATACCTTCATCTGACTTAGCATCAAATTTTCCTAAGTTATCTTTTCCATTATTCAATACAAAACATTTACAACCAAAGATATGGAGATGTGAGATGTTTGGTTTTCTGCCATTGAACAATTCATATGGAGTTTTCTTTAAAATGGGTCTTATTAAAGCCCTATTTAAAATGTAGCATGCAGTGTTAACGGCTTCAGCCCAAAAGTATTTTGGAAGAGGAGTATCATTTAATAAAGTTCTAGCAATCTCTTCCAAAGATCTATTTTTCCTTTCAACAACACCATTTTGTTGAGGGGTTCTTGGTGCAGAAAAGTTATGCTCAATCCCATGCTTATCACAAAATAATTCAAATTCTTTATTTTCAAACTCACCCCCATGATCACTCCTAATAGATATAATCTTTAGATTTTTCTTATTTTGAATGATTTTTGCAAGTTTTCTAAATGCTTGAAATGCATCATTCTTATGAGTGATAAAAAGAGTCCATGTGTATCTAGAATAATCATCAACTATAACAAGAGCATAGTAAATTCCTCCAAAACTCATTATTCTGGAAGGACCAAACAAATCCATATGAAGTAATTGTAAGGGTTGAGTAGTTGAAACAATGTTTTTAGATTTGAAAGAAACTCTAGTTTGTTTTCCCTTTTGACATGCATCACATAGCCTATCTTTTTCAAATCTTAGTTTTGGCAAACCAACAACTAAATCTTTTGATATTAATCTATTTAAGTGTTCCATGTTTATATGTGCAATTCGTTTATGCCACAACCATGGATCATCATCTTTACTAAGAAAAAATTGATTATTATCTAGTTTTTGACTTAAGTCTATCATGTAAACATTGTTGACTCTAAACCCTATATGCTTTATATTCGTATCATGTTTATGTTCAATGACACACTTTTGAGAATCAAATGATACCAGATAGCCTTTGTCACATAATTGAATCACACTAAGCAAACTATGTTTAAGACCTTCAACAAGTACAACATTTTCAGTGGAGGTTGAAGAATTTGTACCTATTTTTCCAACTCCAAGAATTCTACCTTTGTTGTTGTCACCATAAGTTACATGTCCGCTTTTCTTAGGAGAGATATGTGTGAATTTTGATGTGTCTCCCATCATATGTTTTGAGCATCCGCTATCTATGTACCACTTTTTCCTCAAGGGTTCCTACAAAATCAAGGTTGTGACTTAGGTACCCAAACTTTATTGGGTCCTTGTGTATTAGTATGAATAAAGGATCCTTTTGGGACCCAAATCATTTTAATATTGTTACAATTTCTTCTAAAATAGCATGTAGATGTTCCATGCCCTTTTCTTCCACAGTAAAAACATGTGATAGAACTAGAATTATATTTTTGTGTGGAAGTAGAGAAGTTTTTATGAAAGTTTTGTTGTTTTTCAGATTTATATCCTAGTCCAGCCTTATTAGAGATATGTCTTTGTTTTCCTAATATGACATCTAAATTATTTTTACTATAAGAAAATTTTGCAAGTGAGTTTTTCAACTCTTTGATTTCTTTTTCATACTTTTCACAAAAACTACAAGAATCTGACATTTTCTTGTCAAAAATAGTAGAAATATGAACTTTTTCATTTGGTTTAGAAATTGAGACTTCATTTCTAAGATGATCTAATTCTTTGTTTAATTTTGAAATTTCATTATCTAAATTTGAAATTGTTTTCTTTGAAGATGAAACTAACTTTGCAAGTTTAATTGACTCTTTATGCAGATCAGCAAATGCATCTTGCAATTCTCAAAAGAAATAGATAAGTTGTTTGAAGATGTTACCTCTTCATCACTTTCATAACTTTTAGCCATAAAGCAGAGGTTTATTTCTTCATTTTCTGAATCTTCAGAAGATTCCATATCGTTTTCATCCCATGTAATGTATGTTTTCTTCAATTTCTTTTCATTGATATTTTTCTTTTCAGACTTCTCCATCTTTTTCTTGAAGATGGGACAATCAACCCTCAGATGTCCAGGTTGATTGCACTCAAAGCATTTTAGAGTAGAGGATGAAGTTTATGTCCTTCTTTTAGGTTTAAAATTGGGTCGCTTTTGATTTCCTCTGACTTTCAGGAACTTGTTGAATCTTTTTACAAAAAGACTAATATCTTCATCATTATCCAAGTCAATTGAATCTTCTTTATCACTGTCTTCTTGGATTGCAGATGAGGCTTTAAGAGCGATTCCCTTCTTCTTCTTATCAGTTTCTTCATGTTGATTTAATCTCAATAATTCCATTTCATGCTCCTGCAATTTTCCAAATAACGTAGCAAGAGACATACTAGACAAATCTTGAGATTCTGCGATGGCTGTTACCTTTGGTTGCCATTCTCTATTAAGACATCTTAAAACTTTATTTACTAGATCTTCATTTTGAAAAGTTTTTCCTAGAGATGCAAGATGATTAACTATGTGTGTGAATCTCTTTTGCATGTCTTGTATACTTTCATTT
This sequence comes from Glycine max, assembly GCF_000004515.6. Lineage (NCBI taxonomy): Eukaryota > Viridiplantae > Streptophyta > Magnoliopsida > Fabales > Fabaceae > Glycine > Glycine max. The sequence goes on from NC_038251.2 coordinate 30,386,596, forward strand.
ATATTCATCCTAAAAAGTTCATATTCACGAGTTAAAGTGTTTATCCTAGATCTTTTAACATTTGTTGTGCCTTCATGTGTTACTTGTAGTGTATCCCACATATCCTTAGCACTTTTACAATTTGAAACCCTAAAGTATTCATCTATTCCTAGGGCAGATGTAATAATATTTTTGGCCTTTAAATTATATTGTACTAATCTTCTTTCTTCCTTAGTCCAGTCTGCTCTAGGTTTTTCTGTTGTTGCACTTCCGGCTATTATAGAGGGAACATAAGGTCCTTGTTCTATGGCTTCCCAAATATTTAAATCTATTGCCTCTATAAAGATTTGCATGCGGGTTTTCCAGTAGTGGTAACCCACTCCATTAAAGATAGGAGGTCTATTTATAGAATTTCCCTCGGGAAACAAGTAGTTTGATGAGGCCATAATTCTTGAAGCTTCTAAACTTTATACAAGAATGAAGCTCTGATACCACTTGTTGGACAAGTGGCCTCAGATATCTTAAGAAGGGGGGGGGGGGGTTGAATTAAGATATTACAAACTATTTCCCCAATTAAAAATTCTATTTAACTTTCTATTCAAGTTATAAATTCCCTTAATAATGAATTTCTTAAATAATGATTCAAATAGAACAATCTGAATGTGAATATAAAACAATAATAAATAAAGGAGTTCAAGGGAAGAGAAAGTGCAAACTCAGATTTATACTGGTTCGGCCACACCCTTGTGCCTACGTCCAGTCCCCAATCAGCCCACTTGAGAGTTCCACTATCTTGTAAATTCCTTTTACAAGTTCTAAACACACAAGGACAATCCTTCCTTTGTGTTTAGAATTCTTTCACAACAAGAGACCCTCGGTCTCTTAATCCCTTTTCAGAATAAAGAAGAAGAGAAGAAGAAATCTCTCTTGAAAGAGATAGATTGAACAATTTGAGCACTCAAATAATTCCTTATTGAATCACAAGTAATTTGGCCAAGGAATTTGTAAGAGGATAAAACGATTTTGCTTTATAAGAGGATAAAACCTTTTTGTTCTGAAAAACTCTCATCAAATTCGTGTCTCAAGTCACATATATATAGGCCTTTGATAGCCATTCAAGAACCACATAAAAAGATGTGACTGTTGAGAATATTTTCTGAAAATCTGCTCTGGTAATCGATTACGGTATATGTGTAATCGATTACAAGCTTTAAAATTTGAATTAAAACGTTCAGAAACTGCTGGTAGTCGATTACCATATATGTGTAATCGATTACACAGTGCAAATTTTGAATTCAAATTTTAATAGCTGTTGTAAATCAGTTTTGGCCACTGGTAATCGATTACATCCTCTGGTAATCGATTACCAGAAAGTAAATTTCTTGTAAAAGACTTTTTAACTTAAATTTCTTGGCCAAACCTTTTGCTACTTCAATTGGAATTCCCTTCCTATTTAATATACCCTTTCTAAGATTCTAGATCCATCTTGAATATCTTTGATTTCTTTGTCTTGAATAAAGCTTTGTGAAACATGTAACCCTTTGGCATCATCAAAACATCAGCTTGATCCTTAGCCTACAGTATCTCCACTGCTGTGCGTACTCTTTAAAGGTCTCACTCTCCTTCTTAACCATGTTTTGTTGCTGAGTGCGATCGGGAGCCATATCGGAATTATACTGATATTGCCTCAAGAAGGCAGTAATCAGGTCCTTCCAAGTACGGATGTGAGAAGCTTCCAGATTAGTGTACCAAATAACCGTGGCTCCAGCCAAGCTATCTTGGAAAAAGTGCATTAACAACTTTTCATCCCTAGAGTGCGCCCCCATCTTGCGACAATACATCTTGAGATGGTTCTTAGGACAAGTCGTCCCTTTATACTTGTCGAAATCAGGTACCTTGAAATTTGGGGGGATGAAGACATCCAGTACCAAGCAAAGATCTGTCATGTCCGCGAACGGATAGTCCCCAAAGCCTTCAACAGCTCTCAATCTCTCCTCGAGGAGATCGAGTTTCCTTCTTTCTTTCGCCGCCGAGGGTAGTCCTTCTGTGGACAAGAATATTGGTTGTGCTGTGAGGTTGTGCAGAGGCAAAGTGTTGGGTGTCGGCCCCTCGACGGGGATCGGGGGGTAGAAATCTACATCCCCTTAGGCATACTCTCGATGATCTTCGTGGACCTCGTCGGGCTGTCGAGCAGGCTCCCCTTCAAGGATGGGGGAAGGGACATGACCTGCGTCATCATGCATGACTGGCGGCATGAAATTAGGTGGCAATACATAAGGGTAAGCCACCCGGTTGTATCCCACATGGGGGTTGCTGCTGTGCCCCAGTGTGCTCCTTTCTCGTCCTACCGCGTTTGGGGGAGGATGGTGTGCGGTAGCTAGGAGAGTTGGGTCTGCTTCGGCAGCCGAACTAACAGCGGCAGCGGTGGCCATGTTTTTCTCCATGAGTTGTCTCATTCCTAACATGGCCTCCATCATGGAAGCCATTTGCTCTTTCAAAGCCGACACGTCGGCTTTCATTTGTTCCTGTGTTTGCTCTTGATCACCCATCGTTCTAGATTTAGATCTGGTGTGATAGGGATGCCTTGGGGCGCGTATAGTTATGGTGTTTTTCCTAAAAAACCAAACGTGACGAGTAGGTACAAAAATGAATGCATGCTATAGATAAAATGCGGGAGTGATGTGATTCGCACCGATCTTTGGAGTAAAAACATGGGATAAACTCATTTTATTCAGAAAGTTATAACTAGTCAACATCCGAGTGACCGTACAAACTTGCTAGCGGTTTCTAATTATATGGGCCATTAAATCTATCATATGTTGACAATAGTTGAGAAGTCCGTGGATCTCCTCGGGGGCGGAGTAGGTGTTCGCCATCGCTTTGCCCTTGGCTAGCAATCGGGGAAGTTCTTGACTCCCGTTCAAGGTAAGAGCAAATCGGTCCATCCACACTGTTGCCTCTTGATGTAACGAGTCGATCACCCTTTCTCTAGCCTCCTTTTCCGCGTTCACTTAGGCATGCTCGTCCACCACTCTATACTCGTGGGCCGTGGCTAGATTTAGTTCTGCTTGGTAGTTGCTGATGATGGCTAACATGTTGGTCTCTGTCTCACATAACCGCAGAGACAAGTTTCTTTTGGACCTTGAGCAAACCTTCAACTCATCTTTCAAGATCAGACTGTCTACTCGTGATTGGTCCTGTCGTAACCTACCCTTAGGCGGGGGGGCGACACATGATTCACGGATGCGTCTTCCAAGAAAGGAATACGCGCGGAGTAGCCACCAACGTTTATTTAAGAAAAACATCAGAAAAACCAGAAAAGATGTGATCTATGAACTTTAAGTGAAAGGTTCGGGAGTTGTATTTACACATGGGGAAGGTATTTCCCCCTAGAGGACATCCTATGATCTCTTCAAATTCCTCCACCATGGGTGATAACTGGAAGTCCCCAAAGGTGAAGCACCTCAACGGCTGATCATAATACTGGACGAAGGAGGCAATGGCCTCTATGGAGACTTCTACCATTGCTAGGTCCCAGATTTTACCGTAAGCTTTGCGAAAATCTTACCGCTGGAGCTGACCCATCAACTGCCCTAACTCTTTTAGACTGGTGATCCCTAGGCTCTTGACCTTGACTTGATAGAACCTCTTTTTAAGCGAAGGCTTTTGACTTGATCCCATGTTTTACTAAAGTGAAACAAAATCTAGTGCGAATCAAAACTCAGACATCTATCATGGGTGGAATAGATGAATGCATGAAGAAATGCATATGATACAGATGCAATTTATGAATACGGGAGCTCGGGAAATTGTCTCCATCTTAGATACAACGTCTTAAGGTAGCACAGTGCCCGACGTATGTATTTAAGAAGTTTATGCGGACCCTCCGTTGGTTTGCCAAAGAGAGGGGATCAAGACAGAACCCGTGCATGATGCATATGCGAAAGGCACAATACGTGGATGTACATAGTACGACAATATTCACAAACAAATATAAGCAAAAGGGTACATGACACTTATGCATGGCAGTGTGAAAAATGGCACGCAACGTGTTTGCTCCGTGCCCCTATTTAAGGGACCTACATGGGAGGGAGCTAAAAAGGGCTTTTAGTGATAATTCCCAAGGTGGTCATATCTCTCTTGATGGTCTCTAGAGGTATTATCCCCTTCGAAGAGCATATTGCAGCAGTAGGGACTACTAGCAACAATATGTTATCAAAGAGAAAAACTCTAGATGAGGGTTCACTGTAATCAAGCAAGTCGGAGACCTAGCATGATCACAGATTCGCCTCCACTCCTTATGTTCCCACGAACCCGGGTATAGGGCCCTTTTTCAACTCACTGTGTGTGCAAATAGTGTTGGTGTTTGTGTGCATCAAATGAATAAATATTTATGTCATGCATACATTTTAAAACACACTAAAAGAATCAAAGAGTTATTTATACAAGAACATAAGAAAAATAAAGGGAAACCAACAAAGGAGAAAGTCATGATAAAACATTGCACAAGATTAAATGGCCTAACTCTTTAAACACAGTCCCCAGTGGAGTCACCAACTGCCGCAACCTACCTTTCGGCGGAAGGGCGACGCGTGACTCGCGGGTGTGTCTTCCAAGAAAGGAATACGCGCGGAGTCGCCACCAACGTTTATTTGAGGAAAATGTCGAAAAAAATGGAAAAGACGTGGTCTACGAACTTTAAGTGAAAGGTTAGAGAGTTGTATTTACGTGCGGGGAAGGTATTAGCACCCCACACGTCCGTCGCAAGAGACGGAAGCCTTTAATCAAATGTGCAAATATGACTTTAATTTTATGTTATTTTCCCTTTTTTACGTTCTTATATCTTTTATGCACCTTTTATATTTTTTATCTTTTTGTGGTCGACAAGGGTGTTTCCCTTGCTCCTACGTATTCCTCAAATGTGATAAGGAAATCAAACCTACGTAGTTCTTTGATAACTAAGCGTTGGTTAAGTTGTTTTTTTAATCCTTTTTTGCAAGATATGTTTTGATTTGAAAGGTCATTTTAAGGCGTTGAACCATTAAACAATCTTTCGGTTCTTTTTGAAAGGAGAGAAAACATTAAGGCATTGGACCATTAATGATTTCTTCTTATTATTATTATCATTATTTTTGAAAGAGGTAGTAAAGCTACATGTTGACTTTAGGCCCTTTTTAGAAATCTACGTTTAACCAATAAAAGCGGAAAATACCATTTCAAGGCGTTGGACCTTAAGAATGGCTTTTTTAGGCGATGACAAAAGTTTGATTTATGAATTGATTTTAGCCTTAGTTTCACTTTGGTTATTAGTCAATTCGATTAAGAAGGAAAAATCCCAAAGAAAAAACATCCGATTGATTTTTTTGATTATATTACTAAAAGATATTTTTATTATTATTATTTTTCCTCTTTTTGGTTTTAAACGTGGTTATGACATGACCGAATGGTCGGATTTCACTTTAACAGAAATTAAAAGATGTTACAATACGAATGATAGGTGGAAATTTATTTTATTTTTGATTAGGCGAGAAAATGACTTAAATGAATGACTAAAAAACGTCAAAAGGGGGTACGGAAAGTAAATGAAATAAGAATAAAAGCACGCGAAACAAATGAGGACCACTAAGGGTACATAGAATGAATTGAAAAGTTCGATTTTGGGAACTTACCGGTTAAAGACCGAAGAAGGAACGAAGAATGGCGAAGAACGACTGAAAATCTGTGCGAAATCACCCACGAAAACGTCTCGGAGGCGTTACAGAATCGCTTCGGCTTGGATTTTCTTCACGGAAACAATTTTTCTCACTAATTTTAAGTGATTCTCAGATACCAGGAGGGTTGAACATTTTTGTTCTTCCCTCCTCCCTCTATTTATAGGAAAATGAGGGAGGAGCTTGCCACGCAGCTCGCCCAGGCGAGCTAGGTTGCTTCCTCCAGAAGGCACCGCCTTCTGGAGAACTTCTTGGAAGGCCCAAGTGGGCTTGGTTGCTATTTGCACCCCTGTTTACTAAATACACCCCCTGCCTTTTTTTGTTGATTCTTTTTCCGTAACGTTACGGAACTTTACGAATTTCGTAACGATACATGTGTTTTTTCCGTAATGTCACGGAACCTTACGGATTATGTAATCATCCCTTTTTTGACTTCCGGAATGTCACGAAACTTCACAGATTGTGCAACAATGCTTTCTTTTGACTTCCTGCATGTCACGGAACTTCAGGGATTGTGCAACAATGCTTTCTTTTTGAAATTCTGATACAGAGGACAGATGTCGTACAGGATGTCACGACATCGCGCTTCAGAACATGCAGATTATATATGACAGTATGAACAGATTAAACAAGTAAATAACACAAGGGAATTGTTAACCCAGTTCGGTGCAACGTCACCTACATCTGGGGGCTACCAAGCCAGGGAGGAAATCCACTAAAATAGTATTAGTTCGAAGATCTAACAGCCACTGTATACAACCTTCTCACCTAACCACTACCCATGCAACTTCTACCTAAGAGCCACTCTTAGATATGAGAACCCCTCTCACTCCCTCTCAATTACTCACCCGTGTTTACAAACAAATCAAAGACACACCAGAGATTGCTCTCTGAACAATAGAGATCAACTCTACACACTCAGGTCCAACACTTGATGTTAGGGTAGCATCAAGGTGGCTCACAAAAAACACTCAAGTCACAAAACTCACAAAATAACTCTTCAATCTCTGACTTGATGGAAAACCCGTGCAGCCTTCATGTTTATATAGCAGTGTACGTATCTGGGCTGCAACAACTTGCGCTGGATAAGATCTATCATTCTCCTAAAAATCTGCACTTAAAGATCTAAAAGATAAAGTTTTATCTTTTAGTTTTTATCTTCAATCTCTAATCCCTGAACGAAACTATTCAAGTTTGTAATTCAAACTTTAATTATCTTTTAATTCGTTCCTAAAGATTATAGCGCCTAATCTGTTGCTAACTGCACATTAATCTGTTAAAGATATAACAGATTTATGTGTCCAGTATTTTCGGGCAGGATGTCCTGGACATTAATCTGTTAAAGATATAACAGCTTCAATTCTTCATTTGACATTTTATCTTGCCTTGTGCATTGTGCAGCCCAATCTGATTCCTTGACATAATGTTAGACATCATGTGCAGCAACTCCAGCTTTCCTTCATTGTCTAAGTGCTTATGTTTTAACAAAATTTTAGCCAATCTTTTAAATCTCAGTAAAGCTAAGCACTAACAATCTCCCCCTTTGGCAAATTTTGTCTAAAACATACTTAGACACTTCCTGAGCAGGTACGAGCAATCATGCAAGTGGGATGAGCAACTTTCATTATCAGAGTAATCAAGCACAGCAGTATCTGTAGTGGTGACAGCAAAATTCTGCAAGTTTCACATCTACAAGTCTTTTCCAGGATGTCAAGACATCTCACGTGACATCAGCTTTCTGCTCCCCCTGTCTCCATGCTCTTGCTGCTGTGAAGTGAATATTCTGCTAGGCAGCAGTTCACTGCAGCATCTTCTATCAGCTACTAGTTTCAGTAGCTTACATCAATCATCATCAGCAGCAGCAGCAGTACAAATACTACTCCCCCTCAGAATCATAAATCATGCATAATATCCTACTACTCCCCCTTTTTAGACAGAATTTGGCAAAGGTAGAATGCATGAAATTAATGTGCAATTATTACAGACCAATAACAATCAATTGTTCAAAAGGACATGCCCCAATAGCTAGTAAGAGTAAAAAGCAAAAACATAAAGGTCTGATGGTCATGGGGTGGCATCAGAATCATCATCATCTGATTCTGTATCCTCTACTGCACCTTCTTCTTCCTCAGCTGCTTCTCCATCATCAACGCCATTGTCTGAGAGTCTTTTGATCAGGCGTTCCAGCTCCATTTTCTTCTCTGTGCTGGCTTTGATGGTTGCCTCCAGCACCTTGCATGTGTCCTTGAGTTCAGCAATCAAATCATCCTTGGACACAGCACCTGAAGCAGCAGCTTTCCCTGATGTCGAGACAATGTCTGGGACATGTGTCCCCTCAAACAGTTTGTAATGCAGGGATAGAGGAGATTCTCTCTTCTTCACAGAGTCAATGTTGTTTAAAATATTGGGATGTTGACTCAACATAATGCCACACAATACAGTTGGAAAGGCAATGGGTAATTTGACAGCAAAAGATTCTGAATGCTTAATAGTTTGATCAAAAATATAGTTTCCAAAATTAAATTTGGACTTGGTTCCAACAGCATACAGAAATTTACCCAAACCTGTGGCAACAGTGGAAGTATGATTGGTGGGTACCCAGTTGGCAGTGCCAATCCTATGCAAGATTGCATACTTCACACTTAGCTTCCCTGCAGAAAGCTTCCCTTTCTTTGGCCAATGCTGGACTTGCTTGGCAGTGATTTCCTTGGCAATTTGATGCTCAGAAACAGCAATATCCACCACTCCTTCAGTTGGTCTGCCCAGGTACTTGTTGATTACAGTAGGAGAGAATCTAATACATTTTCCTCTGACAAACACTTTCTGATACTCATCACTCTTTCTGTTTGTTATGTCAGAGGGAATGTTGACAATGAATTCTCTGACTAGACTTTCATAACAATCTCCCAACTTGGTGACAGTTTTCAGCAGTCCAGCAGCCTTGATGAGGTCCATGATCTCCTTGCAAACCAAGGCATCTCTTCCCAGTTCTCTTTCTAAAGCAAGTCTGCGTTGATATACAAATTTCCACCTTTCAACATTGCCAATGGAGTGGAATGAAATGTTGTCCAATGGGGCATCAGGGACATTTCCAGGCACCTTTTTCCCCGATTTCTTGGCTCTCTTGATGTCGGGAACATCTAGTTCGACATCATCATCAGAATCAGATGAGGAAATTTCTTTCCTCTTCTTGGAAGGGATTGCAACTTTGCTCCATCTGGATGTGGTAGGAGTGATTGGTGTGCTCTTCTTCTGTGCAGTAGTTTTGATTCGTCCAGACCTAGTAATGGGGGTTTTTCCCTTTCTGCTTTGTAATCTTTCTGCAATGCCAGGTGCCAACTTTTTGGCAATGGGTTCCTCATCAGATTCTACTTCTTCTAGGTCAATGAGGTCACCTGGAGCAGGTTCTGGTGCCCTTGGTGCAGGGGTCTCCTCTGTGGCTTGATCCTCTTCCTCTGTTGATTCCTCTTCACTGGATGAAGAGCGGACTTCAGCATTTGGGGTGGAAGATGTTGGAACATCTTTAACTGCGGATCTTCTTATCCATCTCAGTGTCTTCTTCCCTAGGGCTTGTTGCAAAGCTAGGGTTTTCAGAAATCTTCACTCTCTGTTGTCTTTTAGGGACCAGTTTCTCAGGAACAGGGCCTGGACCAGGAATCATTTGTATGGGTTGGATATTGAATTCAGGTTGTTCCTGGTTTGATGGAGTTTTGGTGGATGATGGAGATGATGGTACAGAGGGTGAAACAGGGGATGAGGTCTCTTTTGGTGAGGTAGCCATGGAGAAGCAGAGCTTTTGGAGTGGTTTCGTGAATATCTGAGAAATGTTGGGGAATGCTGATAAAAACGAGATTGCCACGAAAATGTAAGTTTGAATGAGGAATGTAGAGGGACGTGTGAAACGAAGGTTGAATTTGTTTTGGCTCAGTAGTGAACGTGCTATTGACGTTTGAGCACCGTTCAGATAGAAGTAATTGCTATAACTCCTCTAGCAGACAAATGCCCAGCTTGCCCCTCAGTTTTTCAAACTGATTTGCATCCAATGCCTTTGTGAAAATATCTGCTACTTGTTCCTCAGTGGCAACATGCTTCAGTGTGATAACTTTATCATCAACAAGATCTCTAATATAATGATGTCTAATGTCAATGTGCTTGGTTCTGCTGTGTTGAACAGGATTTTTAGAAATATTAATAGCACTCATGTTGTCACAGTACAATGTCATGACATCTTGTTCGACATTGTACTCCTTCAGCATCTGCTTCATCCAAACTAGTTGTGAACAGCTGCTTCCTGCTGCAATATACTCTGCTTCTGCAGTAGATAGGGACACACAGTTCTGCTTCTTGCTGAACCATGAAATAAGATTGTTTCCCAGATAGAAACATCCACCAGAAGTGCTTTTTCTGTCATCTGCACTTCCAGCCCAATCAGCATCACAATATCCAACCAGCATTGAATCTGAACAATGACAGTACATAATCCCATAGTCACTGGTGCCATTTACATATTTCAGAATTCTCTTTACTTGATTCAAGTGACTTATCTTGGGATCGGCTTGATATCTTGCACAAACACCTACTGCAAAGGTGATGTCAGGTCTGCTTGCTGTTAAATATAGTAAGCTTCCAATCATGCTTCTGTACAGACTTTGATCAACACTGGTGCCAGCTTCATCCTTTGACAGCTTCAAGTGAGTAGGTGCAGGTGTCCTTTTATGGCTGGCATTTTCCATCCCAAACTTCTTGACAATGTTCTTTGCATACTTGCTTTGTGAGAGGAACATGAAGTCTTCCATCTGCTTCACTTGGAGTCCCAGAAAATAAGTCAACTCTCCAACAAGACTCATTTCAAATTCAGATTGCATCTGTTGAACAAAATGTCGAAGCATCTCATTCGACATCCCTCCAAACACAATGTCATCAACATATATCTGTGCTATCATCAAGTTTTTAGCATCTTGTTTGACAAAGAGAGTCTTGTCAATTCCTCCCTTCCTATACCCTTGCTGAGTAAGGAACTCTATTAGCCTTTCATACCAAGCTCTTGGAGCTTGCTTCAATCCATAGAGAGCCTTCTTGAGCCTGTATACATGATCTGGATGAGTTGGATCTACAAATCCCTTTGGCTGCTCCACATAGACTTCTTCATTCAGGTATCCATTCAGAAACGCGCTCTTCACATCCATCTGGTACAGCTTGAATTTGAGGATGCAAGCTACACCAAGTAACAATCTGATGGACTCAAGTCTAGCAACAGGGGCGAAAGTTTCATCAAAGTCTACACCTTCAATCTGAGTGTAGCCTTGAGCAACAAGTCTGGCCTTGTTTCTGGTTATAACACCTTCTTCATTGGTTTTGTTCTTGAAGATCCACTTGGTGCCAATCACATTAGTTCCCTCGGGTCTAGGAACTAGCTCCCAAACTTCATTCCTTTCAACTATGCCATTTTGTTGAGGTGTGATGGCTGCAGAGAACTCATGAGTGATGCCTTCAGATGTGCAGAATTCAGTAAACTTGCTGTTTTCAAACTCTCTGCCATGGTCACTCCTAATTCTCTTGATGACACAGTCTTTTTCTCTTTGAAGTCTTAGACTCAACTCTTTGAATACTTCAAAGGTGTCTGTTTTCTCTCTGATAAAGTTGACCCAGGTAAATCTGGAAAAATCATCCACAACAACATAGGCATACCTCTTTCCTCCAAGGCTTTCAACTTGCATAGGCCCCATCAAGTCCATGTGAAGTAGTTCCAGCACCCTGGAAGTGGTCTGATGTTGAAGCTTCTGGTGGGACATCTTGACTTGCTTTCCAATCTGACATTCCCCACAGATTCTGCCTTCTTCTATTTTCAGATTGGGAATGCCTCTAACAGCACCTTTGTCAATGATTTTCTTCATGCCTCTTAAGTGCAGATGTCCAAATCTTTGATGCCATATGTTGACTTCATCTTCTTTGGAGGATAGACACGTGGAGGAGTAACTGGTTTCTTGAGGTGTCCATAGGTAACAGTTGTCCTTTGATCTGCTGCCCTTCATTAGAACTTCACTCCTCTCATTTGTCACCAAGCATTCTGACTTCGTGAAGTTTACATTGAATCCTTCATCACACAACTGACTGATGCTGATCAAGTTTGCAGTCAGTCCCTTTACCAGCAGTACTTTGTTCAGACTAGGAAGTCCATCATGGACTAGTTTTCCCATTCCAGTGATCTTTCCTTTAGAGCCATCTCCAAATGTCACATAGCTAGTGGAGCAGGGTTCAATGTTCACCAGGAATTCTTTAACTCCTGTCATGTGTCTGGAACAGCCGCTATCTAGGTACCAATCTTCCTTAGCTGATGCTCTAAGTGAAGTATGAACAACAAGACTAACAATCTTGTGTTTTGGAACCCACATCATCTTCCTTCCGCTGCTGCTACTTTGATTTCCATGATGTGGATGGCCATGTAGATGATAGCAAAAGGGCTTTATGTGACCATACTTGCCACAGTAGTGACACCTCCACTTCTTTCTTTTGCTCTTTTTCTGCTGAGTTCCATGATGTCGAGACCGATGTTGTGACATCGTGGCTCCAGTGCTATTTTTGGCAGGAACAAATTCTGTCATGGTTGTTCTGCCAGCAGATTTATGATTAAATCCAAGTCCTCTCTGGTTTCCAACATTCTTCCCAAGCTGTAGCACCTCATCAAGCATATCTGAGCCCTTATTCAGCATCTTTATCGATTTTGTCATGTTTTCCAGTTTAGAGTTCAGAAAACCAATTTCTCCTTTAAGTTCAGAGATCTCCTCTTCATGTGCCTCCTTCTCAGCCTCCAGATTTGCAATGACCTTCTTCAGTTGTGCTTCTTGCTGAAGAATCTTCTCACTTTTGATGCATAGTTCTCTATAGGATATAGCAAGCTCATCAAAAGTGATTTCAATATCAATATCACTTGAATCTTCATCAGATTCAAATCTCCCAGTGAGTGCATTCACATCTCTGTCAGAATCACTTTCTTGTTCACTCTCTGTATCATCAGACCAACATACAGAAAGTCATTTCCTCTGCTTCTTGAGATGGGTGGGACATTCAGCTTTGATGTGTCCATAGCCTTCACACCCATGGCATTGAATTCCTTTGCTGTGACTGGGCTTTTCATCTGACTTCTTCTGGTATTCACTACCTTTCCTGATGTCGAAAGGGATGTTCCGGACATGTGGTTTCTGCCTCCTGTCCATTCTGTTCAGCACTTTGTTGAACTGTTTTCCAAGGAGCACAACTGCGTTAGTTAGACCTTCATCAGTATCCAGGTCATACTCATCTTCTTCTCCTTCATCATTGGACACGAACGCAAGGCTCTTACTCATCTTTTCAGTCCTATCCGAGAGTCCTAGCTCAAAGGTTTGAAGAGAACCAATGAGTTCATCTACTCTCATGTTGCAAATGTCTTGGGCCTCCTCTATTGCAGTGACTTTCATGTCAAATCTCTTAGGCAAGGATCTGAGGATCTTTCTCACCAGCTTTTCATCTGTCATCCTTTCTCCCAAGGCAGTGCAAGCATTGGCAATTTCAAGAATGTTCATGTGGAAGTCATGAATGCATTCTTCCTCCTTCATCTTCAGATTTTCGAATTTTGTAGCCTATAGTTGCAATCTGGACATCTTCACTTTGGAGGTTCCTTCATGAGTGGTTTTCAGAATCTCCCATGCATCCTTGGCAACTGTGCATGTGTTGATCAATCTGAAGATATTCTTGTCAACTCCATTGAATAGGGCATTCAAGGCTTTGGAGTTTCCAAGTGCCAATTCGTCTTCCTCTTTTGTCCAGTCTTCTTCTGGCTTCAATTCATCAGTGGGCTTTCCTTCTGTGTCCAGCATCTTGGGATGTTCCCAGCCTTTGATGACAGCTTTCCAGGTTCTGCTATCCAGTGATTTGAGGAAGGCCACCATCCTTGCTTTCCAGTATTCATAGTTGGTTCCATCCAGAATTGGTGGTCTGTTCACTGGTCCTCCTTCTTTCTCCATGTTCATCAGAATTTATCTCCCTAGATCTCACTCAGTGATTTAGAGTGCCCGCTCTGATACCAATTGAAATTCTGATACAGAGGACAGATGTCGTACAGGATGTCACGACATCACGCTTCAGAACATGCAGATTATATATGACAGTATGAACAGATTAAACAAGTAAATAACACAAGGGAATTGTTAACCCAGTTCGGTGCAACGTCACCTACATCTGGGGGCTACCAAGCCAGGGAGGAAATCCACTAAAATAGTATTAGTTCGAAGATCTAACAGCCACTGTATACAACCTTCTCACCTAACCACTACCCATGCAACTTCTACCTAAGAGCCACTCTTAGATATGAGAACCCCTCTCACTCCCTCTCAATTACTCACCCGTGTTTACAAACAAATCAAAGACACACCAGAGATTGCTCTCTGAACAATAGAGATCAACTCTACACACTCAGGTCCAACACTTGATGTTAGGGTAGCATCAAGGTGGCTCACAAAAAACACTCAAGTCACAAAACTCACAAAATAACTCTTCAATCTCTGACTTGATGGAAAACCCGTGCAGCCTTCATGTTTATATAGCAGTGTACGTATCTGGGCTACAACAACTTGCGCTGGATAAGATCTATCATTCTCCTGAAAATCTGCACTTAAAGATCTAAAAGATAAAGTTTTATCTTTTAGTTTTTATCTTCAATCTCTAATCCCTGAACGAAACTATTCAAGTTTGTAATTCAAACTTTAATTATCTTTTAATTCGTTCCTAAAGATTATAGCGCCTAATCTGTTGCTAACTGCACATTAATCTGTTAAAGATATAACAGATTTATGTGTCCAGTATTTTCGGGCAGGATGTCCTGGACATTGTATCCGACATCGTGGATCCTGCAGCTTCAATTCTTCATTTGACATTTTATCTTGCCTTGTGCATTGTGCAGCCCAATCTGATTCCTTGACATAATGTTAGACATCATGTGCAGCAACTCCAGCTTTCCTTCATTGTCTAAGTGCTTATGTTTTAACAAAATTTTAGCCAATCTTTTAAATCTCAGTAAAGCTAAGCACTAACACTTTTGACTTCCGGCATGTCACGGAACTTCACGGATTTCCTAATGATGGGTGCCAAGTACCTCGAAGTGGTCAAACGAGGGTCGCATCCCAACAAACAAATGGTCCCCGGACAAAATTAGGGTATGACAACTGCAATTTCATCCCTTTGGTCATCATCATTGGTATCAACTCTGACCCTAGGCCCGCACTTTCCCAACTTCTTATTTTGCCTCCTTTCTACATTAACAAGTTTCTTTATGGATCAATTTTGACTTGCACATCTCATGTGGAATGGTGTGTTCAAAGTGGATTAGCATGCCTGTTTTGGGATAATTTTGGAAGACACAGTAGTAAATAATATGTTTTTTTTATAATTAATAACAAAAAAGTAACAATAATAAAAAAACATAAAAAAACGACAACAATTATTGTTTACACCGTGTTTTTTGATACATGCACCCCTTTTCGTTTTGGGCCCAATCCATTTTCGCAAAAAATCTAAAATAAAATAGAAACATTATTCACATCTCATTTGTTAATGCATTCACCCTTTTTCTTCATTTTGGGCCTAACCTATTTTTGCAAAAATCTGAAAGAAAATAGAAACCATTATTTACACTCCTTTTTTCAACACATGCATCTACTTTCATTTTGGGCCTAGCCCATTTTCTTGTGAAGTGAAATAAAATTACTGATGGTTACATCCCGTTCCTTTATATATGCCTCTTGCCACTTAGGATGGTCACTAGGCCCGCCAAGTCGTCACTCCATCAATGTTGACTAAGTCAACATCAACCGTTTGACTTTGAAAAAAAATAGCTCTCATTTGTTAATTATACACATTAGTTAATAGCTCTTTATTTCATTGCATTTCGTTATTGTTTCTATCGTTTATTCTTCAATGTGATTTTCTTTTTATCACTGGCTTGTTAATTAGTTTAATTAATATTGTATTGTAAATATCTCGTTATTCATCTTATGTTTCCCACGTTTCAATCCTGCATCCTTATTTATTAAGTGTACTACCCACTTCTATTCTACCTCTTTCTATTCTCATTCTATTTATTTGATTTACTAACACTATGTCAATTATTTATTTATTTTTGCAAATCCGCATTAGCATTCTTTAGCACATGTTTACGTTCTGTGCACTCCATGTTGGGTCTCCGACTTGCTTGATTTCACAAAGTTTACCACAAAACCAAAATCGTAGACCATTCCTTGTCTTTTTGGTTTTCCTTAAATAAACGTTAGTGGCGACTCCCCACGTTTTCCATTTTTTTGGAAAAAAAATTATTTATTTAATATTTTTATTTCGTCATCCCATCATGGCCCACCTTTAGACATTTACTTACCAAGCAACTAAGTTCATGAAATGATGCATGCTCAATATTCAATATGTAGATATTACCTATTCTTTTACCTATGTGAACAACCTCACCAGAAATGGCTTCACAAATGAGACAACAATTTTAGTTGAAATCTTTTTTAAAGCCTTTGTCACATAGTTGACTAATGCTCAAGAGATTGTGCTTAAGTACATTAACATCTAGAACATTTTTTATTTGTGTCCTGTGCTGATTTCCAATGTTTCCTTCTCCCATAATTATCCCCTTATTGTTGTCTCCAAAAGTCACATATCCTCCTTCCTTTGACGCAAAGTCAGTAAGTCTAGACTTGTCACAAATTATGTGCCTAGAGCAGCCACTATCCAAGTAACCATCGTGAGTCCTTTGCTTTTAGGTACACCTACAAGATAAATCAATTAGATAGAGGTAGTACCCAATTGAGGTTGGGTCCAATGGGGTTAATTTTCACAGTTAAATCTTTAGGAATCCAAACACATTTACCTCTAAGAACATCAAATCTCCTAACATAGCATTTGTTGCAACCTACCCTTCGGCGGGGAGGCGACGCGAGGGCTCACAGGTGCGTCTTCCAAGGGAGGAAGGCATGTGGAGTCGCCACCAACATTTATTTGAGGAAAACGTCGGAAAAACTGGAACATGTGGTCTACGAACTTTAATCGTGAAAGGTTCGGGAGTTCATTTTTACAAATGGGGAAGGTATTAGCACCCCATGGGTCCGTCACAAGGGATGACAACCTTCAATCAAATGTGCAATATCATGTCGTCAATTTGTTATATTTTCCCTTTTTATGTTTTTTTATGGGTCTTTTGTATTTTTTTATCTTTTTGTGGTCGACAAGGATGTTTCCCTCGCTCCTACATATCCTCAATTGTGATGAGGAAATCAGACCTACGTAGTTCTTTGAGAACTAAACGTTGGTTAAGTTGTTTTTATCTTTTTTTGCAAGATATATTTTGACCGAACAATAGTCGTTTAAGGCATTGGACCATTAAACGATCTTTTGATTTTTGGAAAGGAGAGAAATGTTAAGGCATTGGACCATTAACGATCTCTTGGTTTTGAAAGGAAAGAAACGTTAAGGCGTTGGACCATTAACAATCTCTTGGTTTTTGAAAGGAGAGAAATATTAAGGCGTTGGACCATTAACGATCTCTTGGTTTTTGAAAAGAGAGAAACGTTAAGGCGTTGGACTATTAACGATCTCTTGGGGTGGTCGACAAAAGTGGGGCTTTTGCTCCTACGTATCCTCAATTGCGATGAGGAAATCATACCTACGTAGTTCTTGAAAAAGCGGTAAAGTTGCATGTTGATTTTATGCTTTTGAACGGTCCATGTTAACCAATAAAAACAAAGAGGACCGTTTAAGGCATTGGACCTTAAAACGGTTTTTAGTGAGTTGATTTCTCAGTTGATTTTAGCCTTAGTTTCACTTTGGTTATAAGTCAATTCATTCAAGGAAACTTCCAAAGAAAAATGTTCAATTAATTATTTTATTATTATTTTTCCTTTTTTTGGTTTAACCTTGGTTACAGTGTGAACGATCAGTTAGATTTTTCTTTAACAATGATTAAACGAGATTACAACGCAAATGATCGGTTGAAATTCATTTTATCATTTATTAGGCAAGATAGCAGCTTAAACGATCGGTTAAAGTTCGTTAATAATAGAAGAAAAGAAAACCGAAAGTGAACGAAATAAATATGATAGCCAACAAAACAAGAAATGAATTGAAAGTCTTAGATTCAAAAACTTACCAGTTGAAGAACGAAGAACGCACGAAGAACGGATGAAGAACAGTGAAGAACGGCAGAAAACCTTCACGGATTTGCTCATGGAAATGTCTCAAAAGCATTACGGAAGCACCTCAGCTTGGATTTTCTTCACGGAAACAATTTTCTTCACCCAAAATAGCTGAAATGCATATCATAGGGGTTAGGGACCCTTTGGAACAGCCTCCCTTTGCCTATTTATAGGAAAAGGGGGGAGGAGGTTGCCACCCAGCTCGCCTAGGCGAGCTGGGTTGCTTCCTCCTTAAGTAACTTAGCTTCCAAAATGTTCTGAAAGAGCCTAAATTTGAAAATTTGAAAATTCTTATTTGCATCCCCATCTTGATAAGTTCACACCCCCTTTTTCATAAGCATAACGGAAGCCCCAGAAGCCATTTTTTCAACAAAAGGAGGGAGGTGCTTGCCGCCCAGCTCACCCAGGCAAGCTGGTTGCTTTGCTAGGAAGAAAGAAAATGTCCATAATCCTCTAGATGGGCCCAGATTTGAAAATTGCTATTTACACCCCAACTGGATAAGTTCACCCCCCATTTTTTTTTGTGGTTTTCCTTCCGAAACCTCACGAAACTTTACGGATTCCATGGCGATGGGTGTTAAGCCTTCTGAAGTGATCAACAACGGTCCCCGGATGAAATTAGGGTGTAATAGTCTAGTTGTACCAAATCCCTCTTAAGTTGTATAACTCGGAAGTTCGAGTATCGTTTTCGCAGGGACTTTATTGCACTTTATTAAATACTTTTCAATTTGTAAGTATGAGTAAGAATAAGACAGAACTAAATGTAGAAATAAGGGGTGAATACCAAATCAAATAGTTTAAAAGGAAACACAATTAATAAAGATGCCAAGACCGGACAAACCCAATTGGCCTACGATGCATGTAAATATGATATTCATTACCAATGCACTGGTATTAGTTCTACCCACATCTGTTAATTACTTGCCCCTGATGCCTCACGTTGACAAGCCTATTTTAACTACCTATCTCC
The DNA here is from genome assembly GCF_000004515.6 of Glycine max. Classification (NCBI taxonomy): domain Eukaryota; kingdom Viridiplantae; phylum Streptophyta; class Magnoliopsida; order Fabales; family Fabaceae; genus Glycine; species Glycine max. The sequence continues at coordinate 30,405,474 of NC_038251.2, forward strand.
CAAATGCCTTTGTGAAGATTCAATAATTAAAATGCATTAAGGTTAAGTTCTAGATGTTGCTTAAATGCATGGGCAGTGAGTTATGATTCTATGCCTAGCAATGCTAACCCAAGGATTCTTTTCCTAAGATGTTCTGTTAGGTGTTACCCTTTCCCAAGTGTATAACCCCTAAAATTAATGCATGCATTAATTCCTAAATTCTTATTAGGAAATACCCTCTCCCGAGCGAATAAAACCCAAAAGAAATTTAAGAACATATGCATGATAACAAGAAAAGAATTAGAACAGAAAAACCTGGAATAAATTCCCTTTGCATTGATAATTCTTGAAGCACACCGTACATTGTTGGCTTTTTTGGCATGCCAGGCCCTAGCTAGGTGATTAGCCACTCATGGCCATTGAGGGCTTACAAATGGGGGTGAAAGAAAGAATGTGGATAGTAAAAACAAAGAATATAAAGAAAGAAGGGAGAGCTCAGACTTGAAGTGCTGAGGACAGTGCTCTGAGACGAGGTGATGATTCCTTGGTGTCATACCCTAATTTCGTCCGGGGATTATTACTTGATGACATGCAATCTTTGGTTAGCCGCTTTGAGATACTTGGCGTCCTTTGTTGCACAATAAATGAAGTCCCGAGACGTCTCAGAAATCTAAAGGAAGCAGGCTTGCGCGATCCGTGAAATTCCGTAATTTCTTCGAAAGCCAAAAAAGAGTAAATACATAATTTGTAAGGGTTCGTAACCTTGCGGAAGAAAAAATAAGTATCGTTACGAAATTCATAAAGTTTCGTAACATTACGGAAAAAGAATCACCAAAAAAAGAGAAGGGGGGTGTATTTAGTAAAAATGGGGGTGCAAATAGCAACCAGGCCCACTTGGGCCCTCCAGAAGATTCCTCCAGAAGGCTGTTGCTTCTGGAGGAAGCAACCTTGCTCGCCTGGGCGAGCTGGGAGGCAAGCTTCTCCCCTATTTTGCTATAAATAGGGGAAGAAGTGAAGAAGAAAAGGGTTCAGCCCCTTAGGCACTTCTTTCTCTCTCGAAATAGCTGAGGAAAATTATTTCCGTGAAGAAAATCCAAGCCGAGGCGCTTCCGTAACGTTTCTGTAAAGTTTCCGTGAGTAATTACGCGAAGATTCTCGACCGTTCTTCAAGATCCATCCTTCGTTCTTTGTTTTCTTCAGTCTTCAACGGGTAAGTACCTCAAACCAAGCTTTTCAATTCGTTCTATGTACCCGTGGTGGTCCACATTTTGTTGCATGTATTTTTATTCTTGTTTTCGTCTACTTTTTATACCCCCTTTTGACGTGCTTAAGCCATTTATTTAAGTCATTTCTCGCTTAATCTAAAAATAAAATAAATTTCCACCGATCGTTTGAATTGTATCATCCGTTAATTTTGGTTAAAATGAATTTCGACCGTTCGGTCATGCCGTAACCACGTTGGAAATCAAAAAAGAGGTAAAATAATAATATAATAATCAAAAAATACCTTTTAGTAAAAGTAAAGCGAAAAATCAATCGGACGTTTTCTCTTTGGGATTTCTCATTCTTAATTGAATTGACTAAATAACTAAAGTGAAACTAAGGCTAAAATCAAACTCGCCTAGTCAAGCTCGTCCACAAAAATAGGGTTTTGAAAGTTTATCATTTCAATTTCTTACTAAGTAAAAAGGGATCATTTTTAAGGTCCAACGCCTTAAAATGATCACCCCTCAAGTAAAAAGAATCACTTGATTCACGCATAAGGAAGAACTACGTAGGTCTGATTTCCTCTCCAAAGGAGGGTACGTAGGAGCAAAAGCCCCGCTTTTGTCAACCTCAAAAAATAAAAAGAAATAAAAGTTAAGGAAACACAATTCCACAATTCTTAAAAATAGGTTGTTGTCTTTCGAGACAAACGTAAGAGGTGCTAATACCTTCCTCAAGCGTAAATACAACTCCCGAACTTAGAATTTTTATTTTTGACCGGTTTCCTTCGGTTTTTCCGACGTTTTCCACAAATAAACGTTGGTGGCGACTCCGCGCATCTTTCCTCCTTTGGGAAGCGCACCCGTGAGCCTCGCCCTCGCTCGCCCGCGAAGGGCACGTTGCGACAGTTGGCGACTCCACTGGGGACTAATTTTGTGAGTTAGGCCTATTTTAGGAATTGTGGAATTGTGAAACTTTGGGTGTGCTTTTATTGAACTGTGTAAAATGTAAATAACTGTTGTCTATTTTGCATTCTTTACACTGCATTCTAAGCACCCACGGGTTTTGAGTAAAAAGGGGCCCTACACCTGAGTTCATGGGAATTTAAGGAGTGGAGGTGAATCTATCATCATGCTAGGTCTCCGATTTGCTTGATAATAGTGAAACTTCGTCTAGAGCTTTCTCTCTTTATAATATGTTGTCGCTGGTATTCCATACCGCCACAATATTATTATCTTGAGTGATGATACCTCTAGAAAACAGCCGTGTGAGTTATGAATTGTTGGGGAGTAGTTATTAGAGGCCCCTAGATATTGACCTATAGGTTCCCAAATAGGGGCAAAGAGCAAACACGCTCCGTGCCATTTGTTCTCATGCATCTTTTGATAAATAGCACTAGTCTATAGTTTTTGCTAGTGGTGTTGGTTTCTTTAGAGTAATATATAACCTTTTTAATGCTACGTCGAGGCGCCATCATGCCCAAACGTAGCATTAAAATTGGATCTCTGCGATCTTGTGTGTGTGAATCCCCCCTTTGTGTTGTTTTCCTCCGGTTTCATGCATACGCATTGCATCATTCATGTCGGAGTCTTGATCCACCCCTTTTTTAGGTAAATGATGGGGACAAATCAAAACGGAAAAAGGTTTTATCAAGTCAAGGTTAAAAGTCTAGATGTCACTAGCCTCAAGGAATTAGGACGATTGATGGGACCTCTCCAAAGGCAAGCCTTCCACAAAGTGTACGGAAAGATTCTAGATTTGGCCGCAGCGGAGGTATTTACGGAAGCTGTTGTATCCCTCGCCCAATACTATGACCAGCTGTTGAGGTGTTTCACGTTTGGTGACTTCCAAATGGTCCCAACTATTGAAGAGTTTGAGGAAATATTAGGATGCCCTCTAGGGGGGAGGAAACCGTATCTCTTCTCCAGTTTTCTTCCTTCCGTGAGCAAGATTGCGGCTGTGATTGGGGATTCAGCAAAGGAGTTGGATCGCACGAAGCAAACTCGGAATGGCGTAGTGGGCTTGCCTCGGAAATACTTGGAAGGAAAGGCAAGGGATATGGCGAGCCAAGAGAAGTGGGGCCCGTTTGCAGATATTTTAGCCTTGCTGATTTTTGGGTTTGTCCTCTTCCCAAATGTCGACGGTTTGGTAGACTTAGCCGCCATTGATGCTTTCCTCGCATATCACCATAGCATGGAAAGTCCAGTGGTGGCTATCTTGGCAGATTTGTTTGACACCTTTGACCGGAGGTGTGAGAAAAACAGCGCACGGATTGTCTGTTGTTTACCCGCTCTCTGTGTATGATTGATTTCACACCTATTCTGATAAGACACGAGACACCCGTGTCCGCTTCAAAGCTATCGCTCATGCGCCGAAAAAGGAAGAGTCGATTGGGACCAACATTTGGTTTCCTCGTTGGAAGGAAGGCAAGGAAGAAGTTCTTTTCTCGTGTGGGGACTACCCTAATGAGGGGAGCGCCAACCGAAGAAAGTCTCTCGCCTTTCCTTGTGAGGGATCTAGGCGCGCAAGGCCTCAAGGTTATACAAAGAATCCACAAGGCGTGGAGGAATTCGTTGAGGAAAGACAAGGAGCTTAGAGGCATCCGAAACGGCGTAATCGGTGGTTATCATGGATGGCTAAGAATTCACACGCGGGGCTTAGGTTGGCTCTCCAAATTGAAAGTTGTCGATGAGGAGAACTTCGAAGCTCTAGAGGAAGATGAAGAAGTCCGAGCTCTAAAATTGGAGCTAGGGAAGGCAAGACTCGCCAAGGAGAAGTTCAAATCAGCTGCTACACACATCCGGAAGGAGTGCACCGAGTTACAAGAGGAAAACGCAGCCACTGCAAGAGCCCTTGAACAAGAAACCAAGAGGGCCCGCAAGGAGGAATATTGCCGAGAGAAATTCCGAGGAGCATTGTGGGGTAGCAACAATGAGCTCAAGCTCCGAAGAGAGGAGAGAGATCGGTCACGGGTGCATGGCATGATCTTAAAAGAAGAGTTAGTTGCTTGCGCGAGGTCCAAAAGGAGTTTGGCTCAACACTTGGAAGCCACGGAGCAAAGCATGCTAGCTATCATAGGGAAGTACAAGGAAGAATTGAACCAGTCCATGGCCCATGAACAAAAGCTAGTGGAGGATTTTGCACAAGTGTATGCCGAAAAAGAAGCAAGGGGGAGGGTGATTGATGCACTGCATCAAGAAGCAACTATGTGGATGGATAGGTTCGCCTTGACCTTGAATGGAAGTCAAGATTTCCCGCGTCTGTTAGCCAAAGCGAAGGCCATGGCCGAAGTGTGTACTGCCCCCGAGGAAATTCATGGGCTAATCAATTACTGTCAGCATATGATAGATTTGATGGCCCATATAATCAGGAATCGTTAGGTCCTTTTGTAACACCTTTGTATAATCTTTGCTAGATGAAAGCTTTGTTCTTTTTATAAAATGAGAAGTTCTGGACTCATTACGTTATCTAAAAATCTTGGGGTGGATCCAAGTGCTCCGATCATCCATTTGCATACTCATGTTTTGGTGGCATACTCACCATTGTTTATTTCTTTAGGAATTTCATCATAACTAAGAAAACACCAAGGCACCCCTATAACACTCGATCCAGAAAAATGGATAATGAAGAGGGCGTGCAGGAACGGATGAAGGCCGATCTATCGGCCTTAAAAGATCAAATGGCTTCCATCTCGGAGGTCATGTTAAAACTTCAGAAAACCATAGAGGATAAAGCCACCGCAACCGCCTCCAGTACAGTTAGGGAAGCGGAGCCGGTGCTACAGCCCGCCTTGAATCCGGGCCTAGACAGAAACACGACCGTGTTCGGTCGAAGGTATAGTCCACAAGCTTATCCTTATGGCCTGCCTCCGGACTTCACCCCCCGTGCCACCCCGGAAGAGTTAAGCCAAGCCCCTACTTTTGAGGGGCAACTCCCACCTTATGAAGACTATCCCGGGCAAGACGATGGGGAAGGAGATACCCATCTTGGCCCCCTGCTCCACCTCAAAGATCCGTCCCCGCATGCCCCAGCCGAACATAGTCCGCCATATCCCGGCCTCACCCACACCCGTAAAAGAATCTGTTCCCTTCGCGGAAGATAAGGGAAAGATTGAGGCGCTTGAAGAGAGGTTGAGAGCAGTCGAGGGCCTCGGCAATTACCCATTCTCGGATTTAGTGGATTTATGTCTCGTGCCCAACATCGTCATCCCTCCCAAATTCAAAGTACCGGACTTTGATAAGTACAAAGGTACGACATGTCCGAAGGGGCATCTTCGGATGTATTGCCGAAAGATGGGGGCGTATTCTGCGAACGAGAAGTTGTTGGTCCATTTCTTTCAAGACAGCTTGGCCGGAGCAGCTGTAGTATGGTATACCAATCTGGAAGCTTCCCAGATCCGATCATGGACGGACTTGGCAACTGCCTTCATTAGGCAGTACCAGTACAATACGGACATGGCTCCCGAGCGGAACCAGCTTCAGGGTATGACTAAACGAGAGCATGAGTCCATTAAGGAATATGCCCAGAGGTGGAGAGATCTCGCAGCCCAAGTCGTACCGCCCATGACGGAGAGGGAGATGATCACAATTATGGTAGATACGTTACCCATGTTCTACTATGAAAAGCTGATAGGCTACATGCCAGCTAACTTTGCGGATCTCGTCTTCGCCGGAGAAAGGATTGAATCCGGGCTACGAAAAGGCAAGTTTGAATATGCTGCCAATATGGCCCCCAACAACAACAGAAGAGCCCCAGCAGTGGGCGCGAGGAAAAAGGAAGGAGACGCCCACGCGGTCACCACCGCCCCAACATGGATGAAAGCACCCCAAAATATCCAAAGCTCATACCAGCCCAATCCCCCAAATTTTTTAATCCGAGCCGGGAATTCCCTCCCGACTCAAGTAAAAGGACCACCCGCAGTAGAAAGAGTGTCGGCCCAACGCACAGCTCCAGCCGCACCCCGGCCAGTTAATAATACAGCCCCCGGCGCGACCTATAAATATGCACAACACCCGAAAGACAACTTCCCTCCTATTCCCATGGCATATCCCGAGTTATGGCCTTCATTATTGGAGAATCACTTGGTGGTGGCCATACCCGGGAAGGTTCTCCAGCCACCCTACCCCAAGTGGTATGATCCGGGTGCCAAGTGTGTGTACCATAGTGGAGTTCCCGGACACAATATTGATTCCTGCATCCCGTTCAAGTATAAAGTGCAGCATCTGATTAGTGCCGGCTGGCTAGCGTTTCAGGAAGAAGGCCCAAATGTTAAAACCAACCCGCTAGCTAGTCATGGAGGTGCTAGCGTGAACACCGTCGAAGAGGACGGGCCACCACGGACAAAGAGGTTAGGAGACGTGGCTACTTCTAGACGCTTCATCTATCAATCACTGCAAGCGGCGTGCATGGTCTCCCGAGGTGGAAATGAAAGGGATGAATGTTTGTTTCACCTTGGGGAGTCGCATGACATGGAAACCTGTCCTGTGGTGGAAGAATTGCTTCAGCGGCTCATGGATTGCGGGCAGCTTGAAGTGTTCATAGGAGGGAAGGAAGAACCACAAATTTGCATGCAGTCGGAAGAGAAGAAGGTTCCTTTAACCCCCAAGGCTCTAGTGATATGTTTTACTAGGAAAGGGACCGGCTCCACACCCATATACCCGCGGGCGGCGCCCAAGCCAACGCCATTTGCATATCAAAGTAATAAGGCCGTTCCGTGGAAGTATACCCCTCCCGCGTCCAGCGAAAGAGTTACAACCGAAGTTGACTCCCTATCAGCTAAGGTAACCAACATCACCGGCCTCAGTGGCGTAACCCGCAGTGGTCGGGTGTTCGTTTCCCCTCACCCGGCGGATTTGCCCTCTAAAGGGAAGGCGCCCATGGTCCAAGAGCCCACAAACATAGCCACCCCCTCGAAGGAAGTAGATCCTCCCATGGAAAAAGGAGCCGAAAAGAAAGAGGGACTTCAAGGAAAAACCGTGACTTTGGAAGAGGCCCATGAGTTCCTCCGCCTCATCCAACAAAGCGAGTTTAAGGTAGTCGAGCAACTGAATAAAACTCCAGCAAGAATCTCTTTGCTTGAACTACTCATAAACTCTGAGCCTCATCGTGATCTGTTGATGAAGGTTCTTAACGACGCCCATGTAGCACATGATATCTCGGTGGAGGGTTTCGAAGGCATCGTTAATCATATAACCACCAACATCTACATCGCGTTTGCAGAAGAAGAGATTCCCATTGAGGGGAGAGGACACAACAAGGCTCTACATGTGTCGGTGAGATGTATGGACCACGTTGTCACAAAGGTACTTATCGATAATGGATCGAGTTTAAATGTAATGCCGAAGACCACTTTGGAAAAGCTTCCTTTTAGTGCGTCATGTTTAAAACCGAGCTCGATGGTGGTGCGGGCCTTTGATGGTACTCGGCGGGAAGTAATGGGGGAAATCGACATTCCCATTCAGATAGGCCCCCACACTTGCAATGTGGTGTTTCAAGTAATGGATATAAATCCTTCCTATAGCTGCCTCTTGGGAAGACCGTGGATTCATGCCCTGGGAGTGGTCCCATCAACGCTTCACCAGAAATTGAAGTTCGCAGTGGGTGGACTTTTAGTGATAGTGTCGGGTGAAGAGGACATGTTAGTGAGCTGCCCTTCCTCCGCACCGTACGTAGAAGCGGTGGAGGAATCGTTGGAAACGGCTTTCCAATCCTTTGAGGTTGTGAGCTACGCCTCTGTGGAACCAAGTCCGTCGCTGCCTTCTCTCTCCAACACGGCCATAATGGTGGCGCGTGTTATGCTCAGGAATGGATTTGAGCCTAGGATGGGTCTAGGCAAAGATTGCCTCGGGAATGCCGACGTGGTCGATATCAAGGGAAATCCATACAAATATGGATTAGGGTACGAACCCGGGATGCCGGGGAGGAGGAACGTGCCGTCAAGATTTCGGGCGGATAGGGTATGGCCCGGCCGTATTAACCAGTGTTTCACCAGCGCTGGAATGGTGTCCGAGGAGGAGGTGGCTGCAATAGAAGAGGAGTTCCCTCAAGATCCACCAAGTTTTGTGCAACCATGCCACCCCGATTCCCAAGTGGGGAACTGGCGTGTGATAAGCCAGTCAGAAGTCTATACCGCTGATTCAATGTAATTAGAGCCTATAGATTTCCTTTCTCTTTTGTTTTGTGAAACCTACCTTATTAAATAAACAAAGAGATCTTGTTTCATCTGTTCTTGCAGTACCACCCTTTCTCATATCATTTTGCATGTTTTTGTTTCTTTTGCCTTGTTTGGTATAGATATGAGGGTCGATTCATTGAGGATCCTAACAACGAGGGTTTGACGATCGATTTCGATCGAGATATAAGCCAAACGATAAACGAGGAAGAGGAAGAGGACGTCCTGTCACCAGAGTTGGAGATGTTGGTCGCTCAGGAAGAACGTGAGATGAAGCCTCACCGAGAAGAAACCGAATTGGTAAACTAGGGGACCCCGGAGGAAAAGAAAGAGGTAAAGGTAGGAACCGGTATGACCGCGCCTATCCACCAAGGGTTGATAATCCTTCTTGAAGAGTATCAAGATGTCTTTGCATGGTCGTATCAAGACATGCCCGGTCTGGATTCCGACATTGTGCAGCATAAGTTGCCGTTGAATCCTGGATCTTCCCCGGTTAAGCAAAAGTTACGAAGAATGAAACCCGAGATGTCCTTAAAAATTAAAGAAGAAGTAAGGAAGCAGTTTGATGCAGGTTTCTTAGCTGTGGCGCGGTACCCGGAGTGGGTGGCCAACATTGTCCCAGTCCTGAAAAAGGACGGCAAGGTTCGAATGTGTGTAGACTACCGGGACTTGAACCGGGCTAGTCCAAAAGACAATTTTCCTCTGCCACACATTGACATATTGGTAGATAATACAGCCAAATTCGCCCTTTTCTCATTTATGGATGGTTTCTCGGGGTATAATCAAATAAAGATGGCACCCGAAGATGTAGAGAAGACCACTTTCGTCACCCTATGGGGGACATTCTGCTATAAAGTGATGGCCTTCGGTTTGAAAAACGCTGGGGCAACCTATCAACGTGCCATGGTGGCGTTGTTCCATGACATTATGCATAAGGAAATAGAGGTCTACGTAGATGACATGATTGCCAAGTCTCGGACTGAGGACGAACACCTTGTCAATCTGCGTAAGCTGTTTGGAAGGTTGCGGAAATACCAATTAAAACTGAACCCAACCAAATGCACTTTTGGGGTGAAGTCGGGGAAGCTGCTAGGATTTATCGTAAGTTAGAAAGGGATAGAGATATATCCCGAGAAAGTAAAGGCCATCCCTGAAATGCCGGAACCACGCACGGAGAAGCAGGTTCGGGGATTTTTGGGCAGGTTGAATTATATCGCGAGATTTATCTCGCAACTCACCCCTACCTGTGAACCCATTTTTAAGCTATTACGTAAGAACCAAGCGGTCCTATGGAACAGTGACTGCCAAGAGGCCTTCGAGAAGATCAAACAGAGTCTCGCGAATCCCCCAGCGCTCATGCCACTTGTAACAGGAAGACCTTTTTTCCTGTATATGACCGTGTTGGACGAGTCTATGGGGTGCGTGTTGGGTCAGCATGATGATTCTGGGAAAAAGGAGCAAGCCATCTACTATCTGAGCAAGAAGTTTACCGCATGTGAGATGAATTGCTTAATGCTGGAAAGGACATGTTGTGCTCTGGTAGGGGCATCACATCAGCTCAGGCAGTACATGCTCAACCATACCACGTGGCTTATTTCCAAAATGGATCCCGTAAAATACATCTTTAAAAAACCGGCCCTCACGGGACGAATCGCCAGGTGGCAGGTACTATTGTCTGAATTCGATATTGTTTACGTCACCCAAAAGGCGGTAAAGGGAAGTGCCTTAGCGGATTATTTGGCCCAGCAACCCCTCCAGGATTATCGGCCGATGCACCCCGAGTTCCCAGATGAAGATATCATGGCCCTGTTTGAAGAGAAGCGGACGCATGAAGACCTAGACAAATGGATTGTTTGCTTCGATAGGGCATCAAATGCTTTGGGCCACGGAGTAGGGGCAGTCCTTGTATCCCCGGATGATCAGTGTATTCCTTTCACGGCTAGGCTAGGTTTTGATTGTACCAACAATATGGCCGAGTATGAAGCATGCGCCCTCAGGGTTCAGGTGGCCATTGATTTTGATGTAAAACTACTCAAGGTGTATGGAGACTCAGCTTTGCTGATACGCCAGGTTAAAGGAGAATGGGAAACTAGGGATTCGAAGTTGATACCCTATCAAACTCATATCTTGAGGTTAGCCAAGTACTTTGACGACATTTCCTTCCACCACATACCTTGGGAAGAGAATCAAATGGCAGATGCACTAGCCACCCTGGCATCCATGTTTCAACTTGCCCCACACGGGGATCTGCCATACATCGAATTCAAATCTCAAGGCAGGCCGACATATTGTTATGCAATAGAGGAAGAGCGGGATGGGAAACCGTGGTATTTCGACATCAAGCAGTATGTCGAGAACAAAGAATACCCACCAGGGATTTCTGATAATGACAAAAGGACGTTGAGGAGATTGGCTACTGGTTTCTTTGTAAGTGGTACTATCCTATACAAACGAAACCACGACATGACCCTCCTACGATGCATAGATGCCAAAGAGGTGAACTTCATGATTGAGGAGATCCACGAGGGTTCCTTTGGGACACATGCCAATGGGCATGCTATGGCCAGAAAAATCCTTAAGGCCGGTTATTATTGGCTCACCATGGAAAGCGATTGTTGCGCTCATGTCAGGAAATGTCATAAATGTCAGGCATACGCGGACAATGTCAATGTTCCGCCACATCCTCTCAATGTTATATCCGCCCCTTGGCCTTTTTCTATGTGGGGAATAGATGTCATTGGGGCCATCGAACCCAAGGCGTCGAATGGTCACCGCTTCATTCTAGTGGCGATAGATTACTTCACCAAATGGGTCGAAGCGGTGTCTTATACTAATGTCAGAAGGAATGTGGTAGTTAGATTCATAAAAAAGGAGTTGATTTGTCAATACGGACTCCCCAGGAAGATCATCACTGACAATGGCACCAATCGGAACAATAAGATGATGCAGGAGATGTGCGAGGACTTCAAGATCCAGCATCATAACTCTACCCCTTATCGGCCAAAGATGAATGAGGCTGTAGAGGCTGCGAATAATAATATCAAGAAGATTGTCCAAAAGATGACAGTGTCGTGCAAAGATTGGCATGAGATGTTGCCTTTCGCCCTACACGGATACAGAACCTCGGTACAAACTTCTACTGGGGCAACGCCGTATTCCTTGGTTTATGGGATGGAAGCAGTGCTCCCATTTGAGGTAGAGGTTCCTTCTCAGAGGATAATGGCGGAGTCAGGCCTAGAAGAGTCAGAGTGGGCTCAAGCGCGCTACGACCAACTTAACCTTGTTGAAGGTAAGCGTTTGGCCGCCATGAGCCATGGGCGTTTGTATCAACGAAGGATAAAGAACGCATTCGACAAGAAGGTACGCCCGCACAAGTTCAACGAGGGGGACCTTGTGCTGAAGAAGATGTCCCACACTGTTAAAGATAACCGAGGCAAGTGGGCCCCAAATTATGAAGGACCTTTCGTGGTGAAAAGAGCCTTTTCTGGGGGTGCTCTAATACTCACCCACATGGATGGCGAGGAGTTGCCCTCGCCCGTGAACTCCGATGTAGTTAAACGATATTACGCTTGAAATCTGGGGCAATCGAGGGGATCGTTGCATGTTCTTTTAATTCTGAGTTTTTGTTCTTCCTGGTTTCCTCCAGGGATTCCCTTCCTCTGTATTTGTTCTTGTTCTTTTAAAAAGAGGGAAAAGATAGGCGAGGTTTTAGTCCTCCCTTTGGTTTCAAACTTTGTGTTTTAGATTTGTTATAAGCATAAGCCCTCTTCGCTCGGTGTATGGGGTGCCCCAAATGCTTATTTTAAAATTGAACCTAACCAGCCTTCACTAAAATAAAATCATCGCATTAGAAACATTCATACATTCATACATGCACATGCATATCTTGTGATAGCAAAGAGTAGAATCGTCTCAGGCCACGGTCAGCAGTCAAGACAAATCAATGGCAGAAATCAACCAAGGTAAGACAATGACCGGTCACGATTGGCCGCGTATTTTTGTTTCCTACTTACAGGTACATAGGGAAGGATTGAGTGGGGCTAGGGTCACGACCGACCGATCGTTGCCCCTTCCCGGTGCTAAACAAGCAGAGAACGTCGCTGCAAAGGCAGCCCAAAATGGCCCCGAGGAAACTTGCCTCAAAGAGATACAGGAAGGATAAAGCGGCCGAAGGAACTAGTTCTGCTCCCAAGTATGATAATCACCATTTTAGGAGCGCTGAACACCAGCAGCGCTTTGAGGCCATCAAGGGATGGTCATTTCTCCGGGAGCGACGCGTCCAGCTCAGGGACGATGAGTATACCGATTTCCAGGAAGAAATAGGTCGCCGGCGGTGGGCATCATTGGTTACCCCCATGGCCAAGTTTGATCCAAACATAGTCCTCGAATTTTATGCCAATGCTTGGCCAACAGAGGAGGGCGTGCGTGATATGAGGTCCTGGGTGAGGGGTCAGTGGATCCCGTTTGATGCAGATGCTATTGGCCAGCTCCTGGGGTATCCTTTAGTGCTAGAAGAGGGCCAGGAGTGCGAGTATGGCCAGAGGAGGAACCAGTCTGATGGGTTCGATGAGGAGGTCATCGCCCAGTTACTATGTATACCGGGGCAAGATTTTGCCCGGACTGCTGCCAGGAGACGGGTGCGGATCATGCGCACCAACATGACCACCCTGACTCAGATATGGATGACTTTGCTGCTCAGTAACATCCTGCCCAGTGACCATAATTCCGACCTCCCCCTGCCGAAGTGTCAGCTGGTGTACGCCATCCTGACGCGGATGAGCATTCATGTGGCTCAGCTAATCGCTGATGCCATCTATATATTTGCAGGTATGACGCCTACCAGGCACCCTCTGGACCCAGATAAGTCCAATAGGGCCCTGGGATTTCCCGCCTTGATCACAGGACTCTGCCAGTCGTTCGGTGTCCCCGTCACACCTAGCAAGGTGATTCGACCGCCCATCACCCGAGCTTTTATTGATAAGTATTGCACGCAGAGACAGGTCCAGGGTGATGCACCACAGGCCGCGGACGCGCCGCCACCTCATCAGGCTGGTCCAGCCGGATTGTTTGATAAAGAGCAGTATTTGCGGAATTTGGTTCGCCAGCAGGCGGCCAACCACCGGGCACATGTACAGACTCATGATTGTCTTTATCAGATGAGTCTCAGCCTCTAGAGCCAGGGCTTTACTTCTTTTCCGTGCCCTACTCCGGACCAGTTCAGGGCAGAGGTCTCATGACCTGGAGATTGGCCTGAGGCCCAGGTAGGAGAGGCACCAGCAGGGGCACCAGCAGAGGCTCCCGACGAGGCAGATGAGGCCCGCGAGGACGAAGAGATGACCGATTTACTTGATTTCTTGGGAGGGAGCGGTGCCACATGATTGGGAGATCTCTTGATCCATATTTCTTTTTGTTTCCATTTGTTTTTTTCTGTTACATATCATCTTATTTTGTGTTTGACTAAGGGACTGACGTTTGTTTCATGTTTTGACTTTTGTTTTGTATATACATATCACTTGAGTTGTTACGTCGGTATTTGTTTTGTTGTTGTCAATAATGTTTATTGAAATGATGGAACCGCGTAGAGTTTTTTCATTTTAGGAACGTCATCCTAAAAATAATAAAATAAAATGAACCAAAAATCCTAATAAAAAGAAAGAAGCGCTGTGAATAAAAGTCATGTTCATAAAGAAAAGAGAAAGGTTTTTATTTATACATGTATGTAAAAGGAAATGTGTATAGAAGGATTCTTGTGTGTAAATGATGCGTGGAAAGGAATTCTTGTGTGTGTGAGCAACGAGTGTATATGAAGAAACCTTTGTGTGAACCATAAGGGTGTGTTGGGAAAAATGAAAATCTTTGAATGTAAATAGGTTTTGTATATAGACCGTGTGACGTAAGAAGAAGAGTTCTAATGCGTGTACAGAAAAAGTTTGTCATAGATGTATAAAGAAAGATTTTCCTCATAAAGAACCACAAGTGTATAGTTTTAGTGAACATATTTAAAAATAAAACAAAAAGTAAAAAGAAAGAAAGACCGCAAAGATCAACATGTTGTAGTTAAGAAGTATGAATCATTCGTAAAGAGCAAACGCATCTTCTGGAAACAAGGGACTGATGCTAAGAGTTTATTTTCCGGAATGAACCGAGATAAGGATGGATGAATGCATTGAACTGATGAAAGAACATAATTTGGAAACGTTGGGTTTGTCTGTGTAAATTCCCAACCGTAGTGTCACAATGCCATAAACGGGATGCTTGAGTGCCCCCCTGGCTGTAGCCATGACTAATTTTGCACGTTATTTTCAAATCATCATTGTCACGCCTGTCTTATGGAATAATACGGAAGTTCGGGCCAAGAGCGACACCTTGACACCCAAATTTGTCTCACCCCAGATATCAAGATTGGGGTTCCCACGATGAAAAATCCCATTGAGACACAACCTTAGACCTCTTTGAACCTTGACCTATCAAAAGAATCCTCCTCCTTTCCCCCGAAGCAAAGGACAGTGAAATCTCCTCAAGGGAGAGCGAATGGAATGTTAAAACCCGATTTCCCAAACAAAGGGATGGGGAAGGAAAATGGAAGGAAGAAATAGAAAGAAAGAAAAAGAGAAAAATAAAAATAGAGAAAAGAACAAAAGAAAGGAAAGAAGGATTCCCGATCAAGGATCGAAAGGAAGTAAAAAGGGAAAAGAAGCAATTCTCGATCAATGAAAGAAGGAGGATAGAAAGTCTCCAAAAGCCATTGCCACTTAGAATCATTCTTGACTGGCAATATCCCACCCCACATGAACAAAGAGGAAAAGACCGAAACACCCAGATTCCTCTCCAAAAACACTGACCTCGAGAAAATCCTATTGGTCCGTGATCGTACGTTTGATTTATGATTCGATAGGAAGTCGTGTGAAAAATAGAGTCCTGGTGCAGTTATGGTTTGGGAATAGGATGAGACACTTGCCTTGTGAGTTTTATACACTATGAGTGATTTATTTTCAGCTTAGCCCGATGTTTCCTGTGCGTGTTCATTTGAAAGCTAGAAGTTGACATCCTACCCTTCATTCTCGGTTACAAGGAAGATTACCCTTGGCACAAGTATATTGTTTCTCTAAGATGTGGTGCTCTCGTGAATGATTTATTTTTCTTTGCAAAAAGCATGTTATTCTTTTAGGTGGAAAAACCCGGTGGACCGTTCGGTCCCACCAACACCCTTTTCCGGAGCCACATGAATGTTTTTGCTTAGGGCTGTTCATGTGCCCTCCATTTTCGAGTTTGGAGTTGTGTTTCATGATTGCCTAAGTGAGGACCCTCAAGGCAATCCTCCATTCTTATCCTTTTCCGGAGCCACATGAATGTTATTGCTTAGGGCTATTCATGTGTCCTCCACTTTTGAGTTTGGAGCTGTGTTCCATGATTGCCTAGGAGAGGACCCTCAAGGCAATCCTCCATTCTCATCCTTTTCCGGAGCCACATGAATGAATTGCGTTGTCATTCATGTGTCCTCCATTTTCGAGTTTGGAGCTGTGTTCCATGATTGCCTAAGAGAGGACCCTCAAGGCAATCCTCCATTCTCGTCCTTTTTTCGGAGCCACATGAATGTTATTGCTTAGGGCTGTTCATGTGTCCTCCACTTTTGAGTTTGGAGTTGTGTTCCATGATTGCCTAAGAGAGGACCCTCAAGGCAATCCTCCATTCTCATCCTTTTCTGGAGCCACATGAATGAATTGCGTTGTCATTCATGTGTCCTCCATTTTCGAGTTTGGAGCTGTGTTCCATGATGGCCTAAGAGAGGACCCTCAAGGCAATCCTCCATTCTCGTCCTTTTCCGGAGCCACATGAATGTTATTGCTTAGGGCTGTTCATGTGTCCTCCACTTTTGAGTTTGGAGTTGTGTTTCATGATTGCCTAAGAGAGGACCCTCAAGGCAATCCTCCATTCTCATCCTTTTCCGGAGCCACATGAATGTTCTTGCTTAGGGCTGTTCATGTGTCCTCCACTTTCGAGTTTGGATGTGAGTTTCATGATTGCCTAAGTGCGGACCCTCAAGGCAATCCTCCATACTCCACCTTTGTTCGGAGCACCATGAATGTCATTGCCTAGCGCTGTTCATGTGTTCTCCATTATCAAGTGCGAAGCTTCTAGTGACTGGGAAGCACGTTATTCTGTTGTTTTCCAGATCGGTTCCTTCGCCATGTATGTGTATATGTGTATATCTGTATTATATTCGTTGTTCTGGTTGTTGTTTGTATTTTGTTTTGTACAGAAGAAAAAAAAAGAAGTAGAGATGAGAGTCGTCATCGCGAAAAGGGCAGGACGGACGAAATCAGTGTCCTATCTTTGCTTTCCTCTTATCTCCGATAAGAGGTAAGTAAAGATGGGCAACTGTCATATCCTAATTTCGTCCGGGGATTATTACTTTATGACATGCAATCTTTGGTTAGCCACTTTGAGATACTTGGCGTCCTTTGTTGCACAATAAATGAAGTCCCGAGACGTCTCAGAAATCTAAAGGAAGCAGGCTTGTGCGATCCGTGAAATTCCGTAATGTGGCGGAAGTCGAAAAGAGGTGTTTTTGCGCAATCCGTAAGTTTCCGTAATTTCTTCGAAAGCTAAAAAAGAGTAAATACATAATTCGTAAGGGTTCGTAACCTTGCGGAAGAAAAAATAAGTATCATTACGAAATTCGTAAAGTTTCGTAACATTACGGAAAAAGAATCACCAAAAAAATAGAAGGGGGTGTATTTAGTAAAAATGGGGGTGCAAATAGAAATCAGGACCACTTGGGCCATCCAGAAGATTCCTCCAGAAGGCTGTTGCTTCTGGAGGAAGCAACCTTGCTTGCCTGGGCGAGCTGGGCGGCAAGCTTCTCCCCTATTTTGCTATAAATAGGGGAAGAAGTGAAGAAGAAAAGGGTTCAGCCCCTTAGGCACTTCTTTCTCTCTCGAAATAACTGAGGAAAATTATTTCCGTGAAGAAAATCCAAGCCGAGGCGCTTCCGTAACGTTTCCGTAACGTTTCCATGAGTAATTACGTGAAGATTCTCGACCGTTCTTCAAGATCCATCATTCGTTCTTCATTTTCTTCAGTCTACAATGGGTAAGTACCTCAAACCAAGCTTTTCAATTCGTTCTATGTACCCGTGGTGGTCCATATTTTGTTGCATGTATTTTTATTCTTGTTTTCGTCTACTTTTTATACCCCCTTTTGACGTGCTTAAGCCATTTATTTAAGTCATTTCTCGCTTAATCTAAAAATAAAATAAATTTCCATCGATCGTTTGAATTGTATCATCCGTTAATTTTGGTTAAAATGAATTCCGACCGTTCGGTCGTGCCGTAACCACGTTGGAAATCAAAAAAGAGGTAAAATAATAATATAATAATCAAAAAATACCTTTTAGTAAAAGTAAAGCGAAAAATCAATCGGACGTTTTCTCTTTGGGATTTCTCATTCTTAATTGAATTTGAAATTCTGATACCAGGGGACAGATGTCGTACAGGATGTCACGACATCACGCTTCAGAACATGCAGTTTAAGTGTGTCCGTATGAACAGATTAAACAAGTAATAACACAAGAGAATTGTTTACCCAGTTCGGTGCAACCTCACCTACATCTGGGGGCTACCAAGCCAGGGAGGAAATCCACTCTCAATAGTGTTAGTTCAAGGTCTAACAACCCCTGTTTACAACCTTCTCACCTAACCACTACCCGTGCGATCTCTACCTAAGACCCAATCTTAGATATGAGAACCTCTGCTCACTCCCTCTCACTCACACTCCCGTGTTTACAATTTATTCAAAGACACACCAGAGATCAACTCTGAACAAATGGGATCAACCCTACACAATAGAGATCAACTCTACACACTCAGGTCCAACACTTGATGTTAGTATACCATCAAGGTGGCTCACAAAAACACTCAAGTCCTAAAACTCACAAAATAACTCTTCAATCCCGGACTTGGTACAGAACTCGTGCAGCCTCCATGATTATATAGCCGTGTACGATTCTGGGCTGCAAGTTCTTGATGCTGGAGGAGATCTATCTTCTTCCTGAAAATCTGCAGTTAAAGAACTAAAAGATAACTTTTGATCTTTTAGTTTGAATCTTTAATCTTTAATCTTTAATCCCTGAACGAACTCTTCTACTTTGAAATTCGAACTATAATGATCTTTTAATTCGTTCCTAAAGATAGATCTTCTTATCTCTTGCTAACTGCACAATAATCTGTTAAAGATATAACAGATTTATATGTCCAGTATTTTCGGGCCAGATGTCAGGACATCGTATCCGACATCTTGGATCCTGCAGCTTCAATGCTTCACTTGACTTTTATCTTGCATTGTACAACAATTCCAGTATTCTCGAGCAGGATGTCAGGACATTGTATCCGACATCGTGGATCCTTCAATTCTTCACTAGACATTTTATCTTGCCTTGTGCATTGTGCAGCCCGATCTTATTCCTTGACATAACGTTGGACATCATGTGCAGCAACTCCAGCTTTCCTTCATTTGTCTAAGTGCTTATGTTTTAACAAAATCTTAGCCAATCTTTTAAAGCTCAGTAGAGCTAAACACTAACAATCTCCCCCTTTGGCAAATTTTGTCTAAAACATACTTAGACACTTCCTGAGCAGGTACGAGCAGTTATGCAAGTGGGATCAGCAACTTTCATTATCAGAGTAATCAAGCACAGCGGAAATTCTTCAAGTTGCAAATCTACAAGTCTTCTCCAGGATGTCAAGACATCTCTCGTGACATCAGCTTTCTGCTTCTGCTCCCCCTGTCTTCATGCTTACTGCATCATCTTCTATCAGCTACTAGTCTTTTCCAGGATGTCAAGACATCTCATGTGACATCCTCTATCTGCTCCCCCTGTCTTCATGCTCCTACTGCAGCATCTTCTAGTAGCTTACATCAATCATCAGTCATCATCAGCAGCAGCAGTCTCCCCCTCAACGTCATACAGCTCCCCCTCAAAATCATGAATCATGCATACATCGTTTCCTACTGCCATACATCATACATAGTATCCTACTACTCAAAATCATGCATAATAGCAAGCATAATACTATTACTCCCCCTTTTTAGACATAAATTTGGCAAAAGTAGGATGCATGAAAGTAATGTGCAAATATTACAGACCAGTAACAATGAATTGTTCAAAGGGACATGCCCCTATATCTAGTAAAAGTGAAAAACGAAATTAAAGGTCTGATGATCATGGGGTGGCTTCAGAATCATCATCTGATTCTGTCTCTTCTGCTGCATCTTCCTCTTCCTCAGCAGCTTCTTCTTCTTCTTCAGCTGCTTCTCCTTCTTCCTCAGCTGCTTCTTCATCATCAATGCCACTCTCTGAGAGCCTTTTGATCAGCAGTTCTAGCTCCATCTTCTTCTCTGTGGTGGCTTTGATGGTTGCTTCCAGCACCTTGCATGTGTCCTTGAGTTCAGCAATCAGAGCATCCTTGGACACAGCACCTGAAGCAGCAGCTTTCCCTGATGTCGAGACAGATGTCGAGACAATGTCTGGGACATGTGTCCCTTCAAACAGTTTGTAATGCAGGGATAGAGGAGATTCTCTCTTCATTACAGAGTCAATGTTGTTTAAAATATTTGGATGTTGACTCAACATAATGCCACACAACACAGTGGGGAAGGCAATGGGTAATTTGACAGCAAAAGATTCTGAATGCTTAACAGTTTGATCAAAAATATAGTTTCCAAAATTAAATTTGGATTTGGTTCCAACAGCATACAGAAATTTACCCAAACCTGTGGCAACTGTGGAAGTATGATTGGTGGGAACCCAGTTTGCAGCTCCAATCCTGTGCAGAATTGCATACTTCACACTTAGCTTCCCTGCTGAAAGCTTTCCTTTCCTTGGCCAATGCTGGACTCGTTTGGCAGTGATTTCCTTGGCAATTTGATGCTCAGAAACATCAATATCTATCACTCCATCAGTAGGTCTGCCCAGATATTTGTTAATCACAGCAGGGGAGAATCTAACACACTTTCCTCTGACAAACACCTTTTGATACTCATCACTTTTTCTGTTAGATATGTCAGAGGGAATGTTGACAATGAATTCCCTGACTAAGCCTTCATAGCAATCTCCCAACTTGCTGACAGTCTTCAGCAGTCCAGCAGCCTTGATGAGGTCCATGATCTCCTTGCAATCCAAGGCAGCTCTTCCCAGTTCTCTTTCCAAGGCCAGTCTTCGTTGATACACGAATTTCCACCTTTCAGCATTGCCAATGGAGTGGAATGAAATGTTGTCCAATGGTGCATCAGGAACATTTCCAGGCACCTTCTTCCCTGATGTCTTGGCCTTCTTGGATGTCGAGACATCTAGTTCGACATCCTCATCAGAATCGGATGAGGAAATTTCTTTCCTCTTCTTGGAGGGGATGGCAACCTTGCTTCTTCTGGATGTAGCAGGAGTGATTGGAGTATTCTTCTTCTGGGCCATAGTCTTGATTCGTCCAGACCTCTTAAGGGGAGATTTTCCCTTTCTGCTTTGTAACCTTTCTGCAATGCCCGGTGCCAACCTGTTGGCAATGGGTACTTCATCAGATTCTACTTCTTCAAGGTCAATGAGGTTACCTGGAGCAGGTTCTGGTGCCCTTGGTGCAGGAGTCTCCTCTGCGGCTTGATCATCTTCCTCAGTTGATCCCTCTTCACTGGGTGAAGGGAGTGCTTCAGCATTTGGAGCGGAAGATGTTGGAACATCTTTCTTGACATCAGGCACAGAAACATTTGGGTTGGACGATGTTGGGACATCTTCATCAGCTTCAGGAACAGAGGCGTCTTTCAAGATGCTACTCACAATGCTGCGTATTTTCTTGTCCATCTCCGTGTCTACTTCCCTAGGACTCGTTGCAGGGCTAGGGTTTTCAGCAATCTTCACTCCCTGTGGTCTTCTGGGAACCAGTTTCTCAGGGACAGAGGCTTGACCAGGAATTATTTGGATGGGTTGGATGTTGAGTTCAGGTTGTTCCTGGTGTGGAGATGATGGGACAGATGGTGAACCAGAAGCTGCAGTTTCTTTTGATGAGGTAGCCATGGAAAAGCAGAGCGTTTGGAATGATTTCGTAAATCTCAGAAAACTATTGGGAAATGCTGATGAAAACACGAATGTCAAGCAGATATATATTTGAATGAGGAATGTAGAGGGCCGTGTGAAGCAACGGTCGAATTTTCCTTGGTTCAGTAGTGAACGTGCTATTAATGCTAAGTGATTCGTTTGGGCACGTTCAGATTGCTGTAGTTGCTATAATTCCTCTAGCACACAAATGCCCAGCTTGCCCCTCAGTTTTTCAAACTGATTTGCATCCAAAGCCTTTGTGAAAATATCTGCTATTTGTTCCTCAGTGTCAACATGCTTCAGTGTGATCACTTTATCATCAACAAGATCTCTGATATAGTGATGTCTAATGTCAATGTGCTTGGTTCTGCTGTGTTGAACAGGATTTTTAGAAATATTAATAGCACTCATGTTGTCACAGTACAATGTCATGACATCTTGTTCGACATTGTACTCCTTCAGCATCTGCTTCATCCAAACTAGCTGTGAACAGCTGCTTCCTGCTGCAATATACTCGGCTTCTGCTGTAGATAGGGACACACAGTTCTGCTTCTTGCTGAACCATGAAATAAGATTGGTTCCCAAATAGAAGCATCCACCAGAAGTGCTTTTTCTGTCATCTGCACTTCCAGCCCAATCAGCATCACAATACCCAACCAGCATTGGATTTGAACAATGACAGTACATAATCCCATAGTCACTGGTGCCATTTACATATTTCAAAATTCTCTTTACTTGAGTCAAGTGACTTATCTTAGGATTGGCTTGATATCTTGCACAAACACCTACTGCATAGGTGATGTCGGGTCTGCTAGCTGTTAAATATAATAAGCTCCCTATCATGCTTCTGTACAGGCTTTGATCAACACTGGTGCCAGCTTCATCCTTTGACAGCTTCAAGTGAGTAGGTGCAGGTGTTCTTTTATGGCTGGCATTCTCCATCCCAAACTTCTTGACAATGTTCTTTGCATACCTGCTTTGTGAGAGGAATATGGAGTCCTCCATCTGCTTCACTTGAAGTCCCAGAAAATAAGTCAGCTTTCCAACAAGACTCATCTCAAATTCAGATTGCATCTGTTGGACAAAATGTCGAAGCATCTCATTCGACATCCCTCCAAACACAATGTCATCAACATATATCTGTGCAATCATCAAGTTTTCAGCATCTTGCTTGACAAAGAGAGTCTTGTCAATTCCTCCCTTCCTATACCCTTGCTGAGTAAGGAACTCTGTTAGCCTTTCATACCAAGCTCTTGGAGCTTGCTTCAATCCATAGAGAGCCTTCTTGAGCCTGTATACATGATCTGGATGAGTCGGGTCTGCAAATCCCTTTGGCTGCTCCACATAGACTTCTTCATTCAGGTATCCATTCAGAAATGCGCTCTTCACATCCATCTGGTACAGCTTGAATTTGAGGATGCAAGCCACACCAAGTAATAATCTGATGGACTCAAGTCTAGCAACTGGGGCAAAAGTCTCATCAAAGTCTACACCTTCAATCTGAGTGTAGCCTTGAGCAACCAGTCTGGCCTTGTTTCTGGTTATGACACCTTCTTCATTGGTTTTGTTCTTGAAGATCCACTTGGTGCCAATCACATTAGTTCCCTCGGGCCTAGGAACTAGCTCCCAGACTTCATTCCTTTTGAATTGCTCCAATTCTTCTTGCATGGCATTGATCCAGAACTCATCTGTCAGTGCCTCTTTCACGTTCTTGGGCTCAATTTTGGAGACAAAACATGAGTTTGAGACGATCTCAACCTCCCTTGATCTTGTAGTGACCCCTCTGTTTGGATCTCCTATAATCAGCTCCTTGGGGTGCATCTTCTGGATTCTAATGGAGGGTCTCTTGTCAGGTTGGTTGATGTTTGAATCATCTGTAGCAGGATCAGAGTTTTCTGCATTTTCTCCACTTTTAGCTGCATCTGCTACATTGTCTCCCGATGTTCTGACATCTTCTTCGACATCTTTCTTTCTTGCTGGAGACAGATCATCAACA
The DNA here is from genome assembly GCF_000004515.6 of Glycine max. Classification (NCBI taxonomy): domain Eukaryota; kingdom Viridiplantae; phylum Streptophyta; class Magnoliopsida; order Fabales; family Fabaceae; genus Glycine; species Glycine max. The sequence continues at coordinate 30,428,910 of NC_038251.2, forward strand.
ACCACATTGATGGATTCCATCACTGTTCTGGTTCTGGAATTGAATACTCTATATGCTCTGCTGTTTGTAGAGTATCCCAGGAATATTCCTGCATCACTCTTGGGATCCATCTTTCTCCTTTGCTCTCTATCTGCCAAGATGTAACATGGACTTCCAAAGATGTGAAAGTGCTTGACAGATGGCTTCCTCCCTTTCCAGATTTCATACAGGGTGGTTGAGGTCCCTCTTCTCAGTGTGACTCTGTTGTGGATGTAGCATGCTGTGTTCATGGCTTCAGCCCAGAGATTATAGGGAAGTTCTTTGGCATGAAGCATGACCCGAGCAGCCTCTTGCAAGGTCCTGTTTTTCCTTTCAACTATGCCATTCTGTTGTGGTGTAATGGCTGCAGAGAACTCATGAGTGATGCCTTCAGATGTGCAGAATTCAGTGAACCTGCTGTTTTCAAATTCTCTGCCATGGTCGCTCCTGATTCTCTTGATCACACAGTCCTTTTCTCTTTGAAGTCTTAGACTCAACTCTTTGAATACTTCAAAGGTTTCTGATTTCTCTCTGATAAAGTTGACCCAGGTAAATCTGGAGAAATCATCCACAACAACATAGGCATTCCTCTTTCCTCCAAGGCTTTCAACTTGCATAGGCCCCATCAAATCCATGTGAAGTAGTTCCAGTACCCTGGAAGTGGTCTGATGTTGAAGCTTCTGGTGGGACATCTTGACTTGCTTTCCAATCTGACATTCACCACAGATTCTGCCTTCTTCTATTTTCAGATTGGGAATGCCTCTGACTGCACCTTTGTCCATGATTTTCTTCATGCCTCTTAAGTGCAGATGTCCAAATCTTTGATGCCATCTTCTAACTTCATCTTCTTTGGAGGATAGACATGTGGAGGAGTAGCTGGTTTCTTGAGGTGTCCATAGGTAACAATTGTCCTTTGATCTGCTGCCCTTCATTAGAACTTCACTCTTCTCATTTGTTACCAAGCATTCTGACTTTGTGAAGTTTACATTGAATCCTTCATCACACAGCTGACTGATGCTGATCAAGTTTGCAGTCAGTCCCTTCACCAGCAGTACTTTGTCCAGACTAGGAAGTCCATCATGAACTAGCCTTCCCATTCCAATGATCTTTCCTTTAGAACCATCTCCAAATGTCACATAACTAGTGGAGCAGGGCTCAATGTTCAGCAGGAATTCTTTGACTCCTGTCATGTGTCTGGAACAGCCGCTATCTAGGTACCAATCTTCCTTAGCTGATGCTCTAAGTGAAGTATGAACAACAAGACTGACAGTCTTGTGTTTTGGAACCCACATCATCTTCTTTCTGCTGTTGCTACTTTGAGTTCCATGATGTGGATGGCCATGTAGATGATAGCAAAAGGGCTTTATGTGACCATACTTGCCACAGTAGTGACACCTCCACTTCTTTCTTTTGCTCTTTTTCTGCTGCGTTCCATGATGTCGAGACCGATGTTGTGACATCGTGGCTCCAGTCCTGTTTTTGGCAGGAACAAATTTTGTCATGGTCGTTCTGCCAGCAGACTTAGGATTAAATCCAAGTCCTCTCTGGTTTCCAGCATTCTTTCCAAGCAGCAGCACCTCATCAAGCGTATCTGAGCCTTTATTCAGCATCTTTATTGATTTGGTCATGTTTTCCAATTTAGAGTTCAGAAAACCGACTTCTCCTTTAAGTTCAGAAATCTCCTCTTCATGTGCCTCCTTCTCAGCCTCCAGATCTGCAATGACCTTCTTCAGTTGTGCTTCTTGTTGAAGGATCTTCTCACTTTTGATGCATAGTTTTCTATAGGATGCAGCAAGCTCATCAAAAGTGATTTCACTGTCTGTATCACTTGAATCTTCAGCAGTTTCAAATATCCCAGTGAGTGCATTCACATCTCTGTCAGAATCACTTTCTTGTTCACTCTCTGTATCAGATTGACATACAGAGAGTCCCTTCCTGTGCTTCTTGAGATGAGTGGGACATTCAGCTATGATGTGTCCATAGCCTTCACACCCATGGCATTGAATTCCTTTGCTGTGACTGGGCTTTACATCTGATCTTTTCTGGTATTTACTGCCTTTCCTGATGTCGAAAGGGATGTTCTGGACATGTGGTTTCTGCCTCTTGTCCATTCTGTTCAGCACTTTGTTGAACTGCTTTCCAAGGAGCACAACTGCATTTGTCAGACCTTCATCAGTAGTCAGGTCATACTCATCTTCTTCTCCTTCATCATTGGACATGAAAGCCAGATTCTTGCTCTTCTTTTCAGCCCTATCCGAGAGTCCTAGCTCAAAGGTTTGAAGAGAACCAATGAGTTCATCTACTCTCATGTTGCAAATGTCTTGGGCCTCCTCTATTGCAGTGACTTTCATGTCAAATCTCTTAGGCAAGGATCTGAGGATCTTTCTCACCAGCTTTTCATCTGTTATCCTCTCTCCCAAGGCAGTGCAAGCATTGGCAATTTCAAGAATGTTCATGTGGAAGTCATGAATACACTCTTCCTCCTTCATCTTCAGATTTTCGAATTTTGTAGCCAAGAGTTGCAATCTGGACATCTTCACTTTGGTGGTTCCTTCATGAGTGATTTTCAGGATCTCCCATGCATCTTTGGCCACTGTGCAAGTGTTGATCAGTCTGAAGATGTTCTTGTCAACTCCATTGAATAGTGCATTCAAAGCTTTGGAGTTTCCAAGTGCCAATTCGTCCTCTTCTTTAGTCCAGTCTTCTTCTGGCTTCAATTCATCAGTGGGCTTTCCTTCTGTGTCCAGCATCTTGGGATGTTCCCAGCCTTTGATGACAGCTTTCCAGGTTCTGCTATCCAGTGATTTGAGGAAGGCCACCATTCTTGCTTTCCAGTATTCATAATTGCTTCCATCAAGAATTGGTGGTCTGTTCACTGGTCCTCCTTCTTTCTCCATGTTCATCAGAATTTTATCTCCCCAGATCTCACTCTGTAATTTCGAGTGTTGGCTCTGATACCAATTGAAATTCTGATACCAGGGGACAGATGTCGTACAGGATGTCACGACATCACGCTTCAGAACATGCAGTTTAAGTGTGTCCGTATGAACAGATTAAACAAGTAATAACACAAGAGAATTGTTTACCCAGTTCGGTGCAACCTCACCTACATCTGGGGGCTACCAAGCCAGGGAGGAAATCCACTCTCAATAGTGTTAGTTCAAGGTCTAACAACCCCTGTTTACAACCTTCTCACCTAACCACTACCCGTGCGATCTCTACCTAAGACCCAATCTTAGATATGAGAACCTCTGCTCACTCCCTCTCACTCACACTCCCGTGTTTACAATTTATTCAAAGACACACCAGAGATCAACTCTGAACAAATGGGATCAACCCTACACAATAGAGATCAACTCTACACACTCAGGTCCAACACTTGATGTTAGTATACCATCAAGGTGGCTCACAAAAACACTCAAGTCCTAAAACTCACAAAATAACTCTTCAATCCCGGACTTGGTACAGAACTCGTGCAGCCTCCATGATTATATAGCCGTGTACGATTCTGGGCTGCAAGTTCTTGATGCTGGAGGAGATCTATCTTCTTCCTGAAAATCTGCAGTTAAAGAACTAAAAGATAACTTTTGATCTTTTAGTTTGAATCTTTAATCTTTAATCTTTAATCCCTGAACGAACTCTTCTACTTTGAAATTCGAACTATAATGGTCTTTTAATTCGTTCCTAAAGATAGATCTTCTTATCTCTTGCTAACTGCACAATAATCTGTTAAAGATATAACAGATTTATATGTCCAGTATTTTCGGGCCAGATGTCAGGACATCGTATCCGACATCTTGGATCCTGCAGCTTCAATGCTTCACTTGACTTTTATCTTGCATTGTACAACAATTCCAGTATTCTCGAGCAGGATGTCAGGACATTGTATCCGACATCGTGGATCCTTCAATTCTTCACTAGACATTTTATCTTGCCTTGTGCATTGTGCAGCCCGATCTTATTCCTTGACATAACGTTGGACATCATGTGCAGCAACTCCAGCTTTCCTTCATTTGTCTAAGTGCTTATGTTTTAACAAAATCTTAGCCAATCTTTTAAAGCTCAGTAGAGCTAAACACTAACAGAATTGACTAAATAACTAAAGTGAAACTAAGGCTAAAATCAAACTCGTCTAGTCAAGCTCGTCCACAAAAATAGGGTTTTGAAAGTTTATCATTTCAATTTCTTATTAAGTAAAAAGGGATCATTTTTAAGGTCCAACGCCTTAAAATGATCGCCCCTCAAGTAAAAAGAATCACTTGATTCACGCATAAGGAAGAACTACGTAGGTCTGATTTCCTCTCCAAAGGAGGGTACGTAGGAGCAAAAGCCCCGCTTTTGTCGACCTCAAAAAATAAAAAGAAATAAAAGTTAAGGAAACACAATTCCACAATTCTTAAAAATAGGCTGTTGTCTTTCGAGACAAACGTAAGAGGTGCTAATACCTTCCTCAAGCGTAAATACAACTCCCGAACTTAGAATTTTTATTTTTGACCGGTTTCCTTCGGTTTTTCTGAAGTTTTCCACAAATAAACGTTGGTGGCGACTCCGCGCATCTTTCCTCCTTTGGGAAGCGCACCCGTGAGCCTCGCCCTCGCTCGCCCGCGAAGGGCACGTTGCGACACTTGGGACTGGCTCTCTATTTATAGTTGCTGAAGTGGGCTTGTGGGCCTTCATAGTCGCGCTCAGCGCCACACCTCGCGCTTAGCGCGTTCGGATCGCGCGCTCAGCGCGCCCTGCAGGCTTAGCCTGTGCTTCTGTTGGATCGCGCGCTGGGCGCCTAGCTGGGCTTAGCGCGCGTAACGGTTTCTGCTCCTTCGTGCTTAATGCCATGCTTAGCGTCTACATTTGGTTGCTCGCTTAGCGCCTGACTCGCGCTTAGCTCCACTGTTGGGCTGGGCCTTCTTCAGAATTCCTTCTTTCTCTTCATTTCTGTTGCCATTTTTGCTTAATGTAACCTCATTTTTCGTATCTGCAACCAGAAATTCAATCTAATTAATTTTTCAACTTTTAATTATTAATAACTGCTAAATAATTAATTTTAAGCCAAAATTTGACTATTTAACTACTATTGCTTCACAATTATTTAGCAGTTATCAAAATCCCCCAAATTAAACTTTGCTTGTCCCCAAGCAAACCAAGAATAAAATAAATTTTCAAACAAGTTCTGCGTGTTCCAACACTATCAATGGCTTCAGTTCCTCCTTCTTTTAGTGGTCCCTTCCGCATCTGTCAACATCTCAAAATGAAAGCATACAACACAAGAATGGAATTAATCAGTCCTCTGGAATCTTGATCAAATCTGGCTCGCCTTACTTTCCTCACAAGGCTGGTGTTTCCCTCTGCTCACAAGTGTCTGGTTCAGTGTTTGCAATTTTACTAACAACCTGCAAGTAAGACTCCAAAGTTTTTCATTTCATCTTAAGTAGAATTATCTTTAGTTACCTTTAGGTGGATCACTAAGGACTTTATTGGCTTGTATTGGGGCTTGGCTCACAAAAAAATCATGGTTTATCTTGGAAATTCAAACTTAGGATTAAGAGAGCAAAAATTTCTAATTCTTTCGAAGCCTTTTTCTTAATCCTTTCATTTCCCCACAGCACTTTTCTTTTGACACCTCTCTTGCTCTTTTGTTTCTGCCCTTTATTACATTCTTTTTTTTTAATTGGGCTTCCAGTTTGTTAGAGGTGTCTTACTATGTGTTGTACTACTGGCTTAGCTACCTATTTTCCAAAATCCCCCAAATTAAGACCTTTATAACCCATTTTTGCTCTTCTTGTTATCATAAAGGGTAGGACTATCATTGTATTGGCTCAAGGGTTAATTCAAAAATAATATATAGGCTTAATCATGGGTGCAAGGGGAAAAAATGATGTCGGGTTGGCTTTTTGGCTAAGTAGCTAAATATAACAAACATGGCCTTGATCATATCCACCTCAAGTAACTATTCTAACAATCCAAGACTGATGCAAAACCAGGAACTTAAAAACAGGCATTTTCTCTCACAATTAAGTTCACACTCTCACCGGAATTTAAGCAAGTATACAGCGTACCAGTTATGACCTTGTTCCATCAGACTAACCTTCCCACCTTGTGCTATTCATGTTCCATTTCCTGACCTGACTTGTGCTTCCAGAACCAGAGTTTCCAAGGATTAGTGGCATCTCAAGTGTTTGAACCTTCTAGAACAAGCTCAAAAATTATGACTGCTCAAGTTTATCATGCAATTATTACTCAGAAAACACATACTGAAATACTAATATTATTACTACTACCTCTTTTTTTAATACCCAAACAGACCACATAAACGAAACATAAGAAAGAAGAAAACACAAAACATAAAAGAAAACAACAAAACATAAAAGGAAACATCAAAACATAAAAGAAAACATCAACTGCCTCCACCCAAGTCTGCCCATGGGCCCCAGTCAGTGCTGGCTAAGTCAGCAATGAGGTCTTCATCGACCGCAGGATCCTCAGCGGCTCTAGAAGGCTCTTCCCCCTGTTAGTGGAGGGCTGGTCTCCTGGCCAGGCAACCTGCTGATGATAAGCCTCTGGAGTGATGAGCGGGGGGTCCATCTGCAGGTGTAAGGACAGCCTGTGCATGTTCTCCATGATGAGCTGTTGTCTGACGTGAATGGATCTCAGCATCCGACCATGCATGTCCATGGATGCTGAGGTGGAAGCAGGTGGAGGTCGCGGTCTCTGAGAAGAAGGCTGAGACGGAGGCTGGGTAGGAAGAGGGGCCTCTGATGCCGACACCGAGGCTCTGGTGTGTGTGCGGCGAGTCCCTAGAAAGGTGATCGATGGATCGGCGGGGTTGCAGCAGTTCTTCTTCACATAGGCTAAGTTGATCGCAGGGCTGAGTGACTCAAAGATCAGGGTATCAGAAACCACCCCCTGAATGTCACACAGCACTGTAATGAACGCTGGGAACCCGAGCCTCGAGGTGCTGGACTGGGCAATCAAACTGATCTGCTACGATATAAAGCTGCCCACGTCCATATCCATGCGGCTCACCAAGCCGTAGATCAAGCGGGCCCTGTCAAGATTAACATCAGATGTGTGAGAAGTGGGCGCAAGATCATAGTAAGAGAGGACACTCCATGTGTGAGCGAGTGTCGTCATATCCTTCCTCAGTAGCTTCCATGGGAGACCATCGACATTAAGAACAAAACGCCCCCCTGGAGTACACTGTGTGGCAGCGATGGTGTCAGGATCGGGGTGAGTGCTAAGGTATCTGGTGTATGCTGGGTACTCCTCCCCGTCCTCCAAAATGACTGGGGTGTCGAGGAAGTCATTAATGGTGTCAGCATCAAAGCGAACGACCTGTCCTTGCACCCTGCAGAATCTCGGACTGTGGTCCTCTGGATCATAAAGGTTCGAATAGAACTCTGTCACCAGAGCCACGTCGATCCTCTTCTCTGGTAGGTGAGTCAGCACCTGGTCCCATCTGCGCCTCCTGAGTTCCTGGAGGAACTCGTCGAACATCCCAGGCCCGAGTTCAACATTCCTCTCCGAAAGGATGTTCCGGAGCTGAATGTTGTCTTGGTACCTGTGCCAAGCAATCTCTGATGTAAAGCGGGAAGAGTCCCAGTTGGATGCTTCCCCCGATGTGGGCATGGCACGAAGCTTGCGAGAAGCAATCTGAAACAAAAACAAAAATAGAATAGACTGCAATTAGAAAACATGGGGGGTGCAGAAAGTAGAAGGAGGGGGCTGAAGTGAGTAAAGTAGGGGGGTGCAGAAAGTAGAAGGAAGGGGGTGCAATTCTTAAGAAAAGGGGGTGTAGAAAGTAAAACAGAAGAGGGGTGAGGAGAGTAGAAGGGGGCTGCCCGAAGCAAGGAGCGAGGCTGATGGGCCCTGAGGCCCAGCCCCGCGCTTGGCGCGTCTGTCTGCTGAAGGAGGCACGCGCTTAGCGCCACAAGCACGCGCTTAGCGTGTTCGCTGAAGTTGATGAGCGCGCTTAGCACGACCGTGCTAGCTAAGCGCGTGTTTCATTCAAGTTCCTCTGTCTTGCTGAGGCTTAGCGCGCTGCACAAGCCTCGTGTCCGCACTCGCTAAGCCTCTGGAAAGGCTTAGCGTGATGATCCCTGCAGCTTAGGTTAACACAATTCTGAACCACAATCCTACCTTTTTGTGTACCAAGCAGTTGAAAAAATCCCAATAAGGCTAGGATTCGCAGAAAAAGAATGCAGAGAATGAGGGTGAAGGGTTGAGAGCGTGAAGAAAAAAAAATGAAAGCTCAAATCTGTGTTTTTTAAAACAAAATGGAGGCAGCTGAGGGGTTGGGCAGTTTTCGAAAACTGCCCAGCAATTATGGTGCACGCGCTTAGCGGGAGGTGCCGCTAAGCACTCCAAAGACCTGCTGACCCTTGGCATTCCCCCATTTTTCAAAATTCAAAATTCAAAAACTTACCTGGGCTCTTAGCGCTAGGTGTCGCGCTAAGCGCGGGTCTTCCCACTTGAGTTTTGCTATTGGCACCCCTTCTTTTGCTTAGTTCACCTATTGGACCTTTGCTTTTCGTACCCCGTGTTTGCTGTTAGCACCTATTGGGCTTTTTTTTTAACCGAAAAATAAAAGCACTACATTTTTACACTAAATGTTGGGTTGCCTCCCAACCAGCGCTTAGTTTATTGTCTTTAGCTAGATAATAGGCCCTCTCAAGGATCATTCAAATAGATAATGGTCGTCAATCGCTCTAGTTGTCCTTCGTTATACGGCTTTAAGCGCTGGCCATTGACGATCCATTTCTTCTCGAAGCTCCCTTCTCTAGGGTCCACCAATTCCATTGCTCCATGAGCTCTAACTTCTTTTATGGTAAACGGCCCTGACCACTTGGACTTCAGCTTACCTGGGAACAGCCTTAGCCTTGAGTTAAAGAGCAATACCTACTGCCCTGGCTGGAATTCTCTCCTCTGCAACTTCTTATCATGATATGCCTTCGTTTTTTCCTTATAAATTTTGGACGATTGTCGCAACCTTCCCTTCGGCGGGAGGGCGACGCGAGACTCGCGGGATGCGTGTTCCACGAAAGGAATACGCGCGGAGTCGCCACCAACGTTTATTTGAGGAAAACGTCGGAAAAACCGGAAAAGACGTGATCTACGAACTTTTTAGTGAAAGGTTCGGGAGTTGTATTTACGCGCGGGGAAGGTATTAGCACCCCACACGTCCGTCACAAGGGACGGCAGCCTTTAATCGAATGTGCAAACATGACTTTGATTTTTACGTTCCCTTTTATGTCCTTATATCCTTTATACCCTTTTTATATTTTTTCTCTTTTAGTGGTCGACAAGGGTGTTTCCCTTTGCTCCTACGTATTCCTCAATTTGGGATGAGAAAATCAGACCTACGTAGTTCTTTTGGAACAAAGTGTTTGGTTAAGTTGTTTTTGTCTTTTTTGCAAAATATGTTTTTATTGAACCAAAGGTCATTTAAGGTGTTGAACCATTAAACGGTCTTTTGATTTTGAAAGGGGAGAAACGTTAAGGCGTTGGGCCATTAACGATCTCTTGTTTTTGAAAGGAGAGAAACGTTAAGGCATTGGACCATTAACGATCTCTTGGGGTGGTCGACAAAAGCGGGGCTTTTGCTCCTACGTATCCTCAATGAGGAACTCAGACCTACGTAGTTCTTTCTTATCAAGTGATGCCTTTTTTACTTAAGTGGTGATCATTTTAAGGCGTTGGACCTTAAAAATGATCCATTTTACTTAGTGAGAAATTGAAATGACAAACTTCAAAAGCCTATTTTTATGGACGAGCTTGACTAGGCGAATTGATTTTAGCCTTTAGTTTCACTTTAGTTATTAATCAATTCGATTAAGAATGAGAAATCCCAAAGAGAAAACGTCCGATTGATTTTCCGCTTTATTTCACTAAAAAGATATTTTTTTGATTATTATATTATTTTTTTACCTCTTTTTGATTTCCAACGTGGTTACGGCACGACCGAACGGTCGGAATTGATTTTAACCGAAGTTAACGGATAATGCAATTCAAATGTTCGGTGGAAATTTATTTTATTTATAAGTTAAGCGAGAAATGACTTAAGTAAAATGGCTTAAGCACGTCAACAGGGGGTATAAAAAGTAAACAAAACGAGAATAAAAATGCACGAAACACAATGTGGACCACTACGGGTACATAGAATGAATCGAAAAGCTTGGTTCGAGGTACTTACCCGTTGAAGATCGAAGAACGATGAAGAACGAATGAAGAACGTCGAAGAACGGTTGAAACCTTTGTGAGATTCCTCACGGAAAACGTTACGGAAACGTTTCGGAAGCGCCTCGGCTTAGATTTTCTTCACGGAAACAATTTTTCCAAGCAAATTCGAAAGAGAGAGAAGTGCCTAAGGGGCTCGACCCCTTCCTTCTTGCATTCCTCCCCTATTTATAGCAAAATAGGGGAGGTGGTTGCCGCCCAGCTCGCCCAGGCGAGCTCAGCTCGCCCAGGCGAGCAGGGTTGCTTCCTCCAGAAGCAACCGCCTTCTGGAGGAATCTTCTGGAGGGCCCAAGTGGGCCTGGGTGCTATTTGCACCCCCATTTTTACTAAGTACACCCCCCTCTGCTGTTTTTTGGTGATTCTTTTTTCGTAAAGTTACGGAAACTTACGAATTTCGTAACGATACTTGTTTTCTTTCCGTAATGTTACGGAACCTTGCGGATTACATAATCATCCCCTTTTTGACTTACGGAATGTTACGGAACCTCACTTAATTATGCAATGATGCTTCCATTTGATTTCCGGTGTGTCACGGAAACTTACGGATTGTGCATCAATATTTTTTTGGTTTTTCGGCATGTCCTGGAATTTCACAAATTGCCTAATGATGGGTGCCAAGCACCTCACGAGGACCAAAGAATGGTCGCACGTCATCGAGCAAAGGTCCCCGGACGAAATTAGGGTATGACAACGATTCATAGGCATTCAGTCTCATCTCCTCTAACTCCTAAAGCTGTAATTTCCTCTTTTCCCCGCATGCATTGTTGTCAAAGTTAAGCAACCGGAGAGCCCAATATGCTTTGTGCTCCAGCTCCACTGGTAAATGGCATGACTTCGCATACACTAGCTGAAATGGTGATAAGCCGATGGGGGTCTTGAACGCTGTCCTATAGGCCCAAAGAGTATCATCGAGCTTCAAGGCCCAATCCTTTCTGGATGATGCAACTATCTTCTCCAGGATTCGCTTGAGCTCCTTGTTAGAGATTTCTACTTGGCCATTCGTCTGAGGATGATAAGGTGTGGCCACCTTATGTCGGACATTATAGTGCTCTAGGACTTTCTTCAACTGATTGTTGCAGAAGTGCGTTCCTCCATCACTAATCAAGGCTCATGGGACTCCAAAGCGGGAGAAAATGTTCTTCTTTAGAAACTTGATTACTACCCTAGCATCGTCCTTCGGCGTAGCTATAGCCTGCACCCACTTGGAGACATAATCCATTGCTACCAAGATGTAAATATTTCCATATGACGAAGGTAGGGGTCCCATGAAGTCTATGCCCCAACAGTCAAAGTTTTCCACTTCCATGATGTTCTGTAAAGGCATCTCATTTCTTCGCGATATCCCCCCTGTTCTCTGGCATCTATCACAACAACGCATAAACTCGTAAGCATCTTTAAAAAGAGCGGACCAGAAAAAACCTGATTGTAGCACTTTTGCTGCTGTTCTGTCCCCGCTGTGATGTCCGTCGTATGATGAACTGTGACAGTGCCAAAGAATGTTCCGTGCTTCTTCCTTTGTGACACATCTTCTCAATACATTATCTACTCCTGCTTTGAACAAATGGGGGTCATCCCTCACACATAATCGTGCATCGTGTAGAAATTTCTTCTTCTGACTCCAAGTATACTCCTCTGGAATGACTCCCGTGGCTTTGTAGTTTGCCATGTCTGCAAACCAAGGTCTGGTGGTAACCTGCAAAAGAAACTCATCAGGAAATTCATCTCTTACCTCTGGCTCTTCCTTAGTGACTTCTTCATTCTTTAACCGAGATAAGTGATCGGCTACCACATTCTCGGATCCTCTCTTATCCTTGATGACGATGTCAAACTCTTGCAATAAGAGGACCCATCTAATCAACCTTGGCTTCGAGTCTGTTTTGGCGAGCAGGTGCTTGATGGCAGCATGATCTGTAAAAATGGTGACCTTCGATCCTATCAAGTATGACCTGAACTTCTTCAAGGCAAAGACAACAGCTAGCATTTCCTTTTCTGTGGTGGCATAATTCAACTGTGCTTCATTCAGGAGCCTGCTAGCATAATAGATGGCATGAAATACCTTGTCGTGTCTCTGTCCTAGAACTGCTCCTATGGCATAATCACTGGCATCACACATTAGCTCAAAGTCTTTATTCCAGTCTGGTGCAATCATCACAGGTGCAGTAGTGAGCTTGTCCTTTAGTGTCTGAAATGCTGCTGAACATTCTTCATCAAACTTGAAGGCCACATCTTTATTCAACAGGTTGCTTTGGGGTTTGGCAATCTTCGAGAAATCCTTGATGAATCTCCTGTAGAATCCTGCATGCCATAAGAAACTTCTGACACCCTTAATATTCAATGGTGGTGGCAGCTTCTCTATAACGTCTATTTTGGCCCGGTCAACCTCAATCCCTCTAGCTGAGATCTTGTGGCTCAGGACTATGCCCTCTCGAACCATAAAATGACACTTCTCCCAGTTCAGCACTAAATTAGTCTCTACGCACCTCTAAAGTACCATCTCTAGGTTCCTCAAACAACTGTCAAATGAGGGCCCAAAAACTGAAAAGTCATCCATGAATACCTCGATATTTTTCTCCACCATGTCTGAAAAAATGGCCAGCATGCACCTCTGAAATGTGGCTGGTGCATTACATAACCCGAATGGCATCCTTCTGTAAGCAAAGACGCCAAAAAGGGCATGTGAAGGTCGTCTTCTCTTGGTCTCTAGGGTCCACCGCAATCTGATTATATCTCGAGTATCCATCCAAGAAACAATAATACGCCTGCCCTGCAAGTCTCTCCAACATCTGATCCATGAAAGGTAGAGGGAAGTGGTCCTTCCGGGTGGCCTCATTCAGCTTGCGATAATCGATGCATATTCGCCAGCTAGTGACAGTTCGTGTTGGTATCAAGTCATTCTTCTCATTCTGTACTACTGTCATTCCACCTTTCTTGGGAACCACCTGTACTGGGCTTACCTAAGTGCTATTAGAGATGGGATATATGAGCCCAGCCTCCAAGAGCTTGAGTACCTCCTTTCTGAACTCTTCCTTCATTGTTGGATTTAGCCGCCTCTTGGGTTGTCGGACTGGCTTGTAATCCTCTTCCATCATTATTCTGTGCATGCAATAAGTAGGGCTAATTCCCTTGAGATCCGATATATGCCATCCAATAGCTTCCCTGTGTTTCTTGAGGATATCTACTAACCTGTTTTCTTCCTCTGTTGTGAGTGCATTGCTGATTACTATAGGCTTATCTTCCTCCAAGAACACATACTTTAGATGATCGAGCAATATCTTCAACTCTATCTTCTTCTTCTCGGACGGAACTTTCTCTTCTAGTGTCTCAAATTTGGCTTCTCCCTCAGGAATACTGTCTTGTTGATCCAAGTCTTCCAAGCAAGCCTTCAGATCTTTCTCCTCTTCACTGGTTAGACAGTCCAAAGCATTTACCATTGCTTTCTCCAGTGAAGACTATGGTGTCTCGAGAATACTGACATCTTCCTTATCAATCTCTTCTACTCTGAAACACTTCCAACCTTCTTGTGGATACTTCATTGCTTTGAAGAGGTCGAAGGTGATCTTGTGATTGTCAATACTCAACTCCAAGTTCCCATTCCCCATATCCACCACACAGTTGGTAGTAAGCATGAATGTTCTGCCTAAGATGAGGGGAATGTCTGTGTCTTCTTCGATATACATTATGACAAAGTCCACCGGAAAAGTAAAGTGGCGTACCTTGACTAGGACATCTTCTACCACCCCGTACGGCCTTGTAATCGAGCGGTCTACTAGCTAAAGCATCATCTTGGTAGGATCTATCTTCAGATTCCCAATTCTTTTACACATTGACAAGGGCATCAGATTGATACTTGCTCCTAAGTCAATGAGGGCCTTGTTCACCGTCTCCTTCCCTATGGTGCACAGGATGGTAACACTTTTGGGGTCCTTAAACTTCTTGGGTAGCTTCCTCTGTATTATAGCGCCGCAGTTACCCCCTACCACAATGTTCTCATTGTCAATGTACTTCCCCTTCTTGGTGAGGATGTCCTTCATAAATTTGGAGTATAGGGGCATCTGCTGTAAGGCTTCCCCGAATGGCATAGTGATCTCCAACCCTTTGAATATTTCCAAGAAACGCTTGAAATAGCGTTCCTTGTTCTTCTTCGTGGGTACCACAGGATATGGGAGATCTTGTGGTAAGGCCGGTGGTTCTTCTTTCCTGGCTTCCCGCGCTTTCTGGCTCTTGGTTGCAGGTGGTGATGTCACCTTCTCCTCTTCTTCTATCCTTTCTTCTGGTGTCTCTGTCTTGTCTTCTGCTGATTGGTCTTCTTCTTCAACCTTACCTTCCACCTGTGCTTTCTTCTGCCCTCGAGTCAACACGGCCTTGCATTCTTCCTTTGGGTTCTTCTCCGTGTTAGCCCCGAAAGTTCTAGTGGGCTGTTCGGCTTTGTCTTGTGCCAATTGGCCCATTTGAACTTCCAGATTTCGAATGGTTGCATCCGTGCTCTTTTGATGGGATCGTGTTTCCTGGATGAATTGCAGCAACAGTTCTTCTATATTGGTGGGCTTTTCTTGCTGATTGGGGCCCTGGCTGGGATGCTGGTATGGTGGTTGGTATGGTTGTTGATTCCTTTTCTCCTTGTACTGGTTTCCTTGATTCCTCCACCCTGAACCTTGCGTGAAGTTTCTTCCTTGATTGAATCTCGGTGGTCCGTGATTGAATCCTGCTCCCCCTTGGTGGAATCCGGATGAGTTCCCCTGGTTGTAACCCTGGAATCCGCGATTTGGTATGCCCATATAGTTTACTTCTCGAGAAGTATCCCGTTGGCTTACACATTGTCCAGGCTCATGGCTTCCTCCGCATGTGGGGCATCCTTCTACCTGCAAAATCGAAGAGTGGGAAGAACTTACCACTTGTAATTGTTGAGGTAATTTGCTGAGAGTTTCGTCAACAGCTTGTTTTGTGCCAATGTCGCGTCCTGCGTGCCAAGTTCCAAAAGGCTTCTTTTTGTGGGCACATAGCTACGATCATGAAGGATTGCTTGATCACTGGCCGCCATGTTCTCGATGAGCTCCATCGCTTCTTCAGGAGTCTTCAGTTTGATTTTGCCCCCTACGGATGCGTCTAGTAGCTGTTTCGATTGAGGTCGCAAGCCATCGATGAATATATTCAGTTGTACCAGCTCGCTGTATCTGTGTGTCGGTGTCTTTCATAACAGCCCGTGAAAACGGTCTAGTGCTTCACTAAGGGACTCATCCGGGAATTGATGGAAAGAATAAATCTCCATTTTCCCTTTGGCGGTCTTTGACTCTGGGAAGTACTTCTTTAAGAACTTTTCCACTACTTCTTCCCAGGTTCTTAAGTTGTTGCCTTTGAAAGAGTGCAACCATCGTTTTGCCTCTCCTGCTAGACAAAAGGAGAAGAGGTTAAGGCATACCACATCTTCTGGGACTCCAGCGATTTTCACGGTGTTGCATATTTCTATGTACAAGGCAAGGTGAGCATATGGATCTTCACTTGGAAGACCATGGAAGAGGTTCCCTTGGATTAGCTGAATAAGGGAATGCGGGTAGGAAATATTGGCGGCTTGCACCTCCGGTCTTGCAATGCTCGTGAAGAACTGAGGAGTGGCGGTATTGGAGAAGTCCTCTAGGGTGACTCTTCGTGCGGGTTCCCCGTCCATTTCAGCGTGATGTAGAGAAAGAGGAGGTGAGGTGTAACTGCTTCCTTCTGTGTCTTGTTCCCTTCTTCTTCTTGCAGCATTGTTACGCTGACAAGTAGCTTCAATTTCTAAGTTGATAGGGACAACGTCTCCAGATGCAGTCCTAAGTCGCATAAAAACAAAAAGGCACTACCCGTGCAATTATGGAAGAAAGAAAGAATAAAAGTAAAGAGAAAATACTAATAGAATAAGCCAAGAAAAGAAGAGTTGGGCTTACAAACTGATATAGTATGGTAATTAAGTGCGAAAATAAAATCCTTGGCAACGGCACCAAAAACTTGTTGAGACTTTGGCAAGTGCACCAAATCGCTCTTAAGTAGTATAACTCGGAAGTACGAGTATCGTTTCCGCAGGGACTTTATTGCACTTTATGAAATACTTTTCAATTTGTAAGTATGAGTAAGAATAAGATAGAAATAAATGTAGAAATAAGGGGTAATTACCAAATCAAATAGTTTAAAAGGAAGGACAATTAATAAAGATGCCAAGACCGAACAAACCCAATTGGCCTATGATGCATGTAAATATGATATTCATTACCAATGCACTGGTATTACTTCTACCCACATCTGTTAATTACTTGCCCCTGATGCCTCACATTGACAAGCCTATTTTAACTACCTATCTCTCAAATGCCTTTGCGAAGATTCAATAATTAAAATGAATTAAGGTTAAGTTCTAGATGTTGCTTAAATGCATGGGCAGTGAGTTATCATTCTATGCATAGCAATGCTAACCCAAGGATTCTTTTCCTAAGATGTTTTGTTAGGTGTTACCCTTTCCCAAGTGTATAACCCCTAAAACTAATGCATGCATCAATTCTTAAATCCTTACTAGGAAATACCCTCTCCCGAGCGAATAAAACCCAAAAGAAATTCAAGAACATATGCAAGATAACAAGAAAAGAATTAGAATAGAAAAACCTGGAATAAATTCTCTTTGCATTGATAATTCTTGAAGCACACCGTACATCGTTGGCTTTTTAGGCCTGCCAGGCCCTAGCTAGGGGATTAGCCACTCATGGCCATTGAGGGCTTACAACTGGGGGTGAAAGAAAGAATGGGGATAATAAAAACAAAGAATATAAAGAAAGAAGGGAGAGCTCAGACTTGAAGTGTTGAGGACAGTGCTCTAAGACGAGGTGATGATTCCTTGGGACTGGCTCTCTATTTAAAGTTGTTGAAGTACGCTTGTGGGCCTTCATAGTCGCGCTCAGCACCACACCTCGCGCTTAGCGCGTTCGAATCGCGCGCTCAGCGTGCCCTGCAGGCTTAGCCTGTGCTTCTGTTGGATCGCGCGCTGGGTGCCTAGCTGGGCTTAGCGCGCGTAACGGTTTCTGCTCCTTCGTGCTTAACGCCACGCTTAGCGCCTGCATTTGGTTGCTCGCTTAGCGCCTGACTCGCGCTTAGCGCCACTGTTGGGCTGGGCCTGCTTCAGAATTCCTTCTTTCTCTTCATTTCTGTTGCCATTTTTGCTTAATGTAACCTCATTTTTCGTATCTGCAACCAGAAATTCAATTTGAAATTCTGATACTGGGGACAGATGTCGTACAGGATGTCACGACATCGCGCTTCAGAACATGCAGCTTGTATATGACCGTCTGAACAGATTAAACAAGTAAATAACACAAGAGAATTGTTAACCCAGTTCGGTGCAACGTCACCTACATCTGGGGGCTACCAAGCCAGGGAGGAAATCCACTAAAATAGTGTTAGTTCGAAGATCTAACAGCCACTGTTTACAACCTTCTCACCTAACCACTACTCGTGCAACCTCTACCTAAGAGCCACTCTTAGATATGAGAAACCCCTCTCACTCCCTCTCAAACACACTCCCGTGTTTACAATTAAATCGAATACACACCAGAGATTGCTCTCTGAACAATAGAGATCAACTCCACACACTATAGAGATCAACTCTACACACTCAGGTCCAACACTTGATGTTAGAGTAACACCAAGGTGGCTCACAAAACACTCAAGTCCCAAAACTCACAAAATAACTCTTCAATCCCGGACATGGTACAGAACTCGTGCAGCCTTCATGTTTATATAGCAGTGTGCGTTTCTGGGCTGCAACTACTTGTGCTGGATGAGATCTATCATTTTCCTGAAAATCTGCACTTAAAGATCTAAAAGATACAGTTTGATCTTTTAGTTTTTATCTTTAATCTTTAATCCCTGAACGAACTATTCAAGTTTGTAATTTGAACTTTAATTATCTTTTAATTCGTTCCAAGAGATAGATCGCCAAATCTGTTGCTAACTGCACAATAATCTGTTAAAGAGATAACAGATTTATGTGTCCAGTATTTTCGGGCCGGATGTCAGGACATCTTATCCGACATCGTGGATCCTGCACAATCTGTTAAAGATATAACAGATTTATGTGTCCAGTATTTTCGGGCAGGATGTCCTGGACATTGTATCCGACATCGTGGATCCTGCAGCTTCAATTCTTCATTTGACATTTTATCTTGCCTTGTGCATTGTGCGGCCCGATCTGATTCCTTGACATAACGTTGGACATCATGTGCAGCAACTCCAGCTTTCCTTCATTGTCTAAGTGCTTATGTTTTAACAAAATCTTAGCCAATCTTTTAAACACTCAGTAGAGCTAAGCACTAACAATCTCCCCCTTTGGCAAATTTTGTCTAAAACATACTTAGACACTTCGTGAGCAGGTACGAGCAGTTATGCAAGTGGGATCAGCAACTTTCATTATCAGAGTAATCAAGCACAGCGGTATCTGTAGTGGCGACAGCAAAATTCTACAAGTTGCAAGTCGTTTCCAGGATGTCAAGACATCTCACGTGACATCAGCTTTCTGCTCCCCCTGTCTCCATGCTCTTACTGCTGTGAAGTAGTTCACTGCGGCATTCTGCAAGTTGCAAATCTACAAGTCTTTTCCAGGATGTTAAGACATCTCTTGTGACATCAGCTTTCTGCTCCCCCTGTCTCTATGCTCTTACTGCAGCATCTTCTATCAGCTACTCGTAATTACAGTAGCTTACATCAGTCATCATCAGCAGCAGCAGTCTCTCCCTCAAAGTCATGAATCATGCATACATCGTATCATACAACTCCCCCTCAAAATCATGAATCATGCATACATCGTATCATACAACTCCCCCTCAAAATCATGAATCATGCATACATCGTATCATACAACTCCAAAATCATAAATCATGCATAATACTAAATACTATTACTCCCCCTTTTTAGATAGAATTTGACAAAAGTAGAATGCATGCAAATATTACAGACCAATAGCAATCAATTGTTCAAAGGAACATGCCCCTATAACTAGTAAGAGTAAAAAGCAAAAATAAAGGTCTGATGGTCATGGGGTGGCTTCAGAATCATCATCATCGGATTCTGTATCTTCTGCTGCATCTTCCTCTTCCTCAGCAACTTCTTCTTCTTCCTCAGCTGCTTCTTCTTCCTCAGCTGCTTCACCATCATCAATGCCACTGTTTGTGAGTCTTTCGATCAGCCGTTCCAGCTCCATTTTCTTCTCTGTGGTGGCTTTGATGGTTGCCTCCAGCACCTTGCATGTGTCCTTGAGTTCAGCAATCAAGGCATCCTTGGATACAGCACCTGAAGCAGCAGCTTTCCCTGATGTCGAGACAATGTCTGGGACATGTGTCCCCTCAAACAGTTTGTAATGCAGGGATAGAGGAGATTCTCTCTTCATCACAGAGTCAATGTTGTTTAAGATATTGGGATGTTGACTCAACATAATGCCACACAATACAGTTGGGAAGGCAATGGGTAATTTGACAGCAAAAGATTCTGAATGCTTAACAGTTTGATCAAAAATATAGTTTCCAAAATTAAATTTGGACTTGGTTCCAACAGCATACAGAAATTTACCCAAACCTGTGGCAACAGTGGACGTGTGATTGGTGGGTACCCAGTTTGCAGCGCCAATCCTGTGCAAGATTGCATACTTCACACTTAGCTTCCCTGCAGAAAGCTTCCCTTTCTTTGGCCAATGCTGGACTCGTTTGGCAGTGATTTCCTTGGCAATCTGATGCTCAGAAACATCAATATCCACCACTCCTTCAGTTGGTCTGCCCAGGTATTTGTTGATTACAGCAGGGGAGAATCTAACACATTTTCCTCTGACAAACACTTTCTGATACTCATCACTCTTTCTGTTTGTTATGTCAGAGGGAATGTTGATAATGAATTCCCTGACTAGACTTTCATAGCAATCTCCCAACTTGGTGACAGTTTTCAGCAGTCCAGCAGCCTTGATGAGGTCCATGATTTCCTTGCAATCCAAGGCATCTCTTCCCAGTCCTCTTTCAACAGCAAGTCTGCGTTGATATACAAATTTCCACCTTTCAACATTGCCAATGGAGTGGAATGAAATGTTGTCCAATGGTGCATCAGGGACATTTCCAGGCACCTTTTTCCCTGATTTCTTGGCCCGCTTGATGTCGAGAACATCTAGTTCGACATCATCATCAGAATCAGATGAGGAAATTTCTTTCCTCTTCTTGGAAGGGATTGCAACTTTGCTCCATCTGGATGTGGTAGGAGTGATTGGAGTGCTCCTTTTCTGGGCCATAGTTTTGATTCGTCCAGACCTAGTAATGGGGGTTTTTCCCTTTCTGCTTTGAAGTCTTTCTGCAATGCCAGGTGCTAACTCGTTGGTAATGGGTTCCTCATCAGATTCTACATCTTGGAGGTCAATGAGGTCACCTGGAGCAGGTTCTGGTGCCCGTGGTGCAGGGGTCTTCTCTGTGGCTTGATCTTCTTCTTCTGTTGATTCCTCTTCACTGGGTGAAGGGAGGGCTTCAGCATTTGGAGCGGAAGATGTTGGAACATCTTTATCAACATCAGGCACAGAAACATTTGGGGTGGAAGATGTTGGGACATCTTCATCAGCTTCAGGGACAGACGCATTTTTCAGAATGCTACTCACAATACTACGGATCTTCTTATCCATCTCCGGGTCTACTTCCCTAGGACTTGTTGCAGGGCTAGGGTTTTCAGAAATCTTCACTCCCTGTTGTCTTTTGGGAACCAGTTTCTCAGGAACAGGGGCTGAACCAGGAATCATTTGGATGGGTTGGATATTGAATTCAGGTCGTTCCTGGTGTGATGGTGCTTTGGTGGATGATGGAGATGATGGTACAGAGGATGAACCAGGAGCTGAAGTTTCTTTTGGTGCGGTAGCCATGAAAACGCAGAGCTTTTGAAATGGTTTCGTGAAATTCCGAGAGGTGTTGGGAAATGCTGATGAAAACAAGAATGCCACGAAAATATAAATTTGAATGAAGAATGTAGAGGGGCGTGTGAAGCAACGGTCGAATCTGTTTTGGCTCAGTAATGAATGTGCTATTAACGTTTGAGCACATTCAAATAGAAGTAATTGCTATAAGTCTTCTAGCAGACAAATGCCCAGCTTGCCCCTCAGTTTTTCAAACTGATTTGCATCCAATGCTTTTGTGAAAATATCTGCTATTTGCTCCTCAGAGTCAACATGCTTCAGTGTGATCACTTTATCATCAACAAGACCTCTAATATAGTGATGTCTAATGTCAATGTGCTTGGTTCTGCTGTGTTGAACAGGATTTTTAGAAATATTAATAGCACTCAAGTTGTCACAGAACAATGTCATGACATCTTGTTCGACATTGTACTCCTTGAGCATCTGCTTCATCCAAACTAGTTGTGAACAGCTGCTTCCTGCTGCAATATACTCTGCTTCTGCAGTAGATAGGGACACACAGTTCTGCTTCTTGCTGAACCATGAAATAAGATTGTTGCCCAGATAGAAGCATCCACCAGAAGTGCTTTTTCTGTCATCTGCACTTCCAGCCCAATCAGCATCACAATACCCAACCAGCATTGAGTCTGAACAATGACAGTACATAATCCCATAGTCACTGGTGCCATTTACATATTTCAGAATTCTCTTTACTTGATTCAAGTGACTTATCTTGGGATTGGCTTGATATCTTGCACAAACACCTACTGCATAGGTGATGTCAGGTCTGCTAGCTGTTAAATATAGTAAGCTCCCAATCATGCTTCTGTACAGACTTTGATCAACACTGGTGCCAGCTTCATCTTTTGACAGCTTCAAGTGAGTAGGTGCAGGTGTTCTTTTATGGCTGGCATTTCCCATCCCAAACTTCTTGACAATGTTCTTGGCATACTTGCTTTGTGAGAGGAATATGGTGTCTTCCATCTGCTTCACTTGGAGTCCCAGAAAATAAGTCAGCTCTCCAACAAGACTCATCTCAAATTCAGATTGCATCTGTTGGACAAAATGTCGAAGCATCTCATTCGACATCCCTCCAAACACAATGTCATCAACATATATCTGTGCTATCATCAAGTTTTCAGCATCTTGTTTGACAAAGAGAGTCTTGTCAATTCCTCCCTTCCTATACCCTTGCTGAGTAAGGAATTCTGTTAGCCTTTCATACCAAACTCTTGGAGCTTGCTTCAATCCATAGAGAGCCTTCTTGAGCCTGTATACATGATCTGGATGAGTTGGATCTACAAATCCCTTTGGCTGCTCCACATAGACTTCTTCATTCAGGTATCCATTTAGAAACGCGCTCTTCACATCCATCTGGTACAGCTTGAATTTGAGGATGCAAGCTACACCAAGTAACAATCTGATGGACTCAAGTCTAGCAACAGGGGCGAAAGTTTCATCAAAGTCTACACCTTCAATCTGAGTGTAGCCTTGAGCAACAAGTCTGGCCTTGTTTCTGGTTATAACACCTTCTTCATTGGTTTTGTTCTTGAAGATCCACTTGGTGCCAATTACATTAGTTCCCTCGGGTCTAGGAACTAGCTCCCAAACTTCATTCCTTTTGAATTGCCCCAATTCTTCTTGCATAGCATTGATCCAGAACTCATCAGTCAGTGCCTCTTTTACATTCTTGGGCTCAATTTTGGAGACAAAACATGAATTGGAGACAATCTCAATCTCCCTTGATCTTGTAGTGACCCCTCTGTTTGGATCTCCTATAATCAACTCCTTGGGGTGCATCTTCTGGATTCTAATGGAGGGTTTCTTGTCAGGTTGGTTGATGTTTGGTTCATCTGTAGCAGAATCAGAGTTTTCTGCATTTTCTGCACTTTTAGCTGTATCTGCTACATTGTCTCCCGATGTTTTGACATCTTCTTCGACATCCTTCTTTCTTGCTGGAGTTAGATCATCAACAACCACATTGATGGATTCCATCACAGTTCTGGTTCTGGAATTGAATACTCTATATGCTCTGCTGTTTGTAGAGTATCCCAGGAATATTCCTGCATCACTCTTGGGATCCATCTTTCTCCTTTGCTCTCTGTCTGCCAAAATGTAACATGGACTTCCAAAGATGTGGAAGTGCTTGACAGTTGGCTTCCTCCCTTTCCAGATTTCAAACAGTGTGGTAGGCGTCCCTCTTCTCAGTGTGACTCTGTTGTGGATGTAGCATGCTGTGTTCATGGCTTCAGCCCAGAGATTATAGGGAAGTTCTTTGGCATGAAGCATGACCCTAGCAGCCTCTTGCAAAGTCCTGTTTTTCCTTTCAACTATGCCATTCTGTTGTGGTGTAATGGCTGCAGAGAACTCATGAGTGATGCCTTCAGATGTGCAGAATTCAGTAAACTTGTTGTTTTCAACCTCTCTGCCATGGTCACTCCTGATTCTTTTGATGACACAGTCTTTTTCTCTTTGAAGTCTTAGACTCAACTCCTTGAATACTTCAAAGGTGTCTGATTTTTCTCTGATAAAGTTGACCCAGGTAAATCTGGAGAAATCATCCACAACAACATAGGCATACCTCTTTCCTCCAAGGCTTTCAACTTGCATAGGCCCCATCAAGTCCATGTGAAGTAGTTCCAGCACCCTGGAAGTGGTCTGATGTTGAAGCTTCTGGTGGGACATCTTGACTTGCTTTCCAATCTGACATTCACCACAGATTCTGCCTTCTTCTATTTTCAGATTGGGGATGCCTCTAACAGCACCTTGGTCAATGATTTTCTTCATGCCTCTTAAGTGCAGATGTCCAAATCTTTGATGCCATATTTTGACTTCATCTTCTTTGGAGGATAGACATGTGGAGGAGTAACTGGTTTCTTGAGGTGTCCATAGGTAACAGTTGTCCTTTGATCTGCTGCCCTTCATTAGAACTTCACTCTTCTCATTTGTCACCAAGCATTCTGACTTTGTGAAGTTTACATTGAATCCTTCATCACACAACTGACTGATGCTGATCAGGTTTGCAGTCAGTCCCTTCACCAGCAGTACTTTGTTCAGACTAGGAAGTCCATCATGGACTAGCTTTCCCATTCCAATGATCTTTCCTTTAGAGCCATCTCCAAATGTCACATAGCTAGTGGAACAGGGCTCAATGTTCACCAGGAATTCTTTAACTCCTGTCATGTGTCTGGAACAGCCGCTATCTAGGTACCAATCTTCCTTAGCTGATGCTCTAAGTGAAGTATGAACAACAAGACTGACAATCTTGTGTTTTGGAACCCACATCATCTTCTGTCTGCTGCTGCTACTTTGAGTTCCATGATGTGGATGGCCATGTAGATGATAGCAAAAGGGCTTTATGTGACCATACTTGCCACAGTAGTGACACCTCCACTTCTTTCTTTTACTTCTTTTACTCTTTTTCTGCTGCGTTCCATGATGTCGAGACCGATGTTGTGACATCGTGGCTCCAGTGCTGTTTTTGGCAGGAAAAAATTCTGTCATGGTTATTCTGCCAGCAGATTTATGATTAAACCCAAGTCCTTTCTGGTTTCCAACATTCTTCCCAAGCTGTAGCACTTCATCAAGCATATCTGAGCCTTTATTCAGCATCTTTATTGATTTTGTCATGTTTTCCAGTTTAGAGTTCAGAAAACCAACTTCCCCTTTAAGCTCAGAGATCTCCTCTTCATGTGCCTCCTTCTCAGCCTCCAGATTTGCAATGACCTTCTTCAGTTGTGCTTCTTGCTGAAGAATCTTCTCACTTTTGATGCATAGTTCTCTATAGGATATAGCAAGCTCATCAAAAGTGATTTCACTATCTGTATCACTTGAATCTTCAGCAGATTCAAATCTCCCAGTGAGTGCATTCACATCTCTGTCAGAATCACTTTCTTGTTCACTCTCTGTATCATCAGACCGACATACAGAAAGTCCTTTCCTCTGCTTCTTGAGATGAGTGGGACATTCAGCTTTGATGTGTCCATAGCCTTCACACCCATGGCATTGAACTCCTTTGCTGTGACTGGGTTTTTCATCTGACCTTTTCTGGTATTCACTACCTTTCCTGATGTCGAAAGGGATGTTCCGGACATGTGGTTTCTGCCTCCTGTCCATTCTGTTCAGCACTTTGTTGAACTGTTTTCCAAGGAGCACAACTGCATTAGCCAGACCTTCATCAGTATCCAGGTCATACTCATCTTCTTCTCCTTCATCATTGGACACGAACGCCAAGTTCTTGCTCTTCTTTTCAGTCCTATCCGAGAGTCCTAGCTCAAAGGTTTGAAGGGAACCAATGAGTTCATCTACTCTCATGTTGCAAATGTCTTGGGCCTCCTCTATTGCAGTGACTTTCATGTCAAATCTCTTAGGCAAAGATCTGAGGATCTTTCTCACCAGCTTTTCATCTGTCATCCTCTCTCCCAAGGCAGTGCAAGCATTGGCAATTTCAAGAATGTTCATGTGGAAGTCATGAATACACTCTTCCTCCTTCATCTTCAGATTTTCGAATTTTGTAGCCAATAGTTGCAATCTGGACATCTTCACTTTGGAGGTTCCTTCATGAGTGGTTTTCAGGATCTCCCATGCATCCTTGGCCACTGTGCATGTGTTGATCAGTCTGAAGATATTCTTGTCAACTCCATTGAATAGAGTATTCAAGGCTTTGGAGTTTCCAAGTGCCAATTCGTCCTCTTCTTTTGTCCAGTCCTCTTCTGGCTTCAATCCATCAGTGGGCTTTCCTTCTGTGTCCAGCATCTTGGGATGTTCCCAGCCTTTGATGACAGCTTTCCAGGTTCTGCTATCCAGTGATTTGAGGAAGGCCACCATCCTTGCTTTCCAGTATTCATAGTTGGTTCCATCCAGAATTGGTGGTCTGTTCACTGGTCCTCCTTCTTTCTCCATGTTCATCAGAATTTATCTCCCTAGATCTCACTCAGTGATTTCGAGTGCCTGCTCTGATACCAATTGAAATTCTGATACTGGGGACAGATGTCGTACAGGATGTCACGACATCGCGCTTCAGAACATGCAGCTTGTATATGACCGTCTGAACAGATTAAACAAGTAAATAACACAAGAGAATTGTTAACCCAGTTCGGTGCAACGTCACCTACATCTGGGGGCTACCAAGCCAGGGAGGAAATCCACTAAAATAGTGTTAGTTCGAAGATCTAACAGCCACTGTTTACAACCTTCTCACCTAACCACTACCCGTGCAACCTCTACCTAAGAGCCACTCTTAGATATGAGAAACCCCTCTCACTCCCTCTCAAACACACTCCCGTGTTTACAATTAAATCGAATACACACCAGAGATTGCTCTCTGAACAATAGAGATCAACTCCACACACTATAGAGATCAACTCTATACACTCAGGTCCAACACTTGATGTTAGAGTAACACCAAGGTGGCTCACAAAACACTCAAGTCCCAAAACTCACAAAATAACTCTTCAATCCCGGACTTGGTACAGAACTCGTGCAGCCTTCATGTTTATATAGCAGTGTGCGTTTCTGGGCTGCAACTACTTGTGCTGGATGAGATCTATCATTTTCCTGAAAATCTGCACTTAAAGATCTAAAAGATACAGTTTGATCTTTTAGTTTTTATCTTTAATCTTTAATCCCTGAACGAACTATTCAAGTTTGTAATTCGAACTTTAATTATCTTTTAATTCGTTCCAAGAGATAGATCGCCAAATCTGTTGCTAACTGCACAATAATCTGTTAAAGAGATAACAGATTTATGTGTCCAGTATTTTCGGGCCGGATGTCAGGACATCGTATCCGACATCGTGGATCCTGCACAATCTGTTAAAGATATAACAGATTTATGTGTCCAGTATTTTCGGGCAGGATGTCCTGGACATTGTATCCGACATCGTGGATCCTGCAGCTTCAATTCTTCATTTGACATTTTATCTTGCCTTGTGCATTGTGTGGCCCGATCTGATTCCTTGACATAACGTTGGACATCATGTGCAGCAACTCCAGCTTTCCTTCATTGTCTAAGTGCTTATGTTTTAACAAAATCTTAGCCAATCTTTTAAACACTCAGTAGAGCTAAGCACTAACACAATTTAATTAATTTTTCAATTTTTAATTATAAATAACTGCTAAATAATTAATTTTAAGCCAAAATTTGACTATTTAACTACTATTAATTCATAATTATTTAGCAGTTATCAGCTCACCTTCATGCCAAAATACATCAAAATACAAAAAAAGTCCCTACTTCAAAGACTACTCAAAATGCCCTGAAATACAAGGCTAAAACCCTATATTACTAGAATGGCCAAAATACAAGCCCAAAAGAAGAAAATACCTATTCTAATATTTACAAAGAAGAGTGGACCCAACCTTGGCCCATGGGCTCAAAAAATATACCCTTAGGTTCATGAGAACCCTAGGACCTTCTTTAGCAACTCTTGCCCAATCCTCTTGGAGTCTTCTATCCAATATCCTTGGGGGTTGGATTGCATTATCCCCTCTACCTTGGAAAGGATTTGACCTCAAATCCTGAGGTACATCATACTATGGATTATCCAATACCGTTAGGGGGTAGGATTGCATTATCCCCATGGCCTCACAGGATTGCATTATCTCATAAGACTTCTTTTTAAGTTGTTGCTCTACCCTTATTTCCCAAACTAAGTTAGCCTCTACATTGTCCTTCCCGTGGAAGTATGGGAGGTTAATATTAGCCTCTCGAGGCTTTCTTTCCTTTTCTCTCTTATGGGAGTGAGGTCTAAGATGTGACCTATGCCTTCCTTCGTAATAGTCACAAGTTTTTCACTTAGGCTCTTGCAAGAGTTATGACTACTATACGAGGCATGTTTTTCTCTTTTCATTTCTTTCATTATTTTTCTTCTTTCTTCCTCTCTTGTTTTCTCTCTTTCATCTTGACTTATTTCTTCCACTCTTTTTTTTTCCTTTTCTTTTCTCTCTTGTTTTTCATTCCGTAACCTGAGGGAACTCAACTCATCTAAGATTCTAGATAAAAAGGTCTTTATGACTAGTACCCTTGCCATTAACACTAGATGAATGATGAGTCATGTTGGTTCCTAAGTTGTGGTTCTTTCTTGTTGGGGGTTTGAAAACAAAAGGTAAAAGAAACTATGGTTGAAACTAGCCAAAATAAACACTAAAGGAGGTGTAAAAAATAAGGTAAAAACTAATTGGTAAAAGGCAAGCTATCTAGGCAGTTTGACAATGGAAGGTAAAGGAAATAAGCTATGAAAGTAAGCAAGAAATGTAAACTAGGAAAATCCTAAAAGTGTTTGGATGACCACATTCAAGGTTCCCAAAGACTCTCTAAGAATTTTGCATGAACATGTTAAGGACTAATTGACATGAAAGATTTGACTCAAATCAAATAATAGGCTAAAAGAATTTCATACACTCATGAACAAATGAGTTACACAAAGAAACAAGAAAAATAAAATTCAGCACAACATATGAAATCTTATGTGACAAGTTTCATGACTAGACATGACTTCTATGACAAAACTACAATAGGTGAACAAGTCACTCTAGATTTTTGAGGTTTTATTCTAATTTAATGTTTTTGAAATAATTTTATGGTTTAGGTTTCAGCCACAAAAAAATAACAAGACAAAACTCAAAGGAACCTAAACTCAACACAATTCATGGTTCAAGAACAAGAACCAGAAATTTGAACCATAGAAAATCAAATCTAGCTTCTATAGAAAGTTTAATCGGTGGAAACTCTAAAGAATCGTGTTAAAAACATTTCGCACAAGACAGATGAGGAGATACATGGAGAAAAATGAAGAAACAAAAATGGAAGAGAAGGTAAAGCAAAAAATTAATGGAGGTTTAAGGAGCACCTACTTGAAGCCCTTATGCTCTGATTACCACTTGATGGAAGCTTGCTTGTGAAGCTACAATGGAGGCTGGATCTTTGAGCTTCAATGAGATCCTTCAATGGTGATTTCCCACCATGGAGATGCAGCGGAAGATAAAGAAGAAGAGGTGAGGGGAGACGCCATCCACTAGGGAATAAGCCATGGAAGAAGGAGCTTCGCCATCAAGAGAATGTCTTGGATAATAAGTTTGGAGAGGATGCTTCAATGGAGGAAAAGAAATAGGGAGAGAAAGAGAGAGGGGGGAGACCGAAATTGAAGGAAGAAGAAAGGGAGAGAAGTTGAACTTTGAGTTGTGTCTCACAAGACTCTCATTCATCAAAGTTACAACAAGTGTTACACATGCTTCTATTTATAGCCTAGGAAGCTTCCCTGAGAAACTTCCTTGAGAAGCTTCTTTGAGAAGCTTCCTTGAGAAGCTAGAGCTTAACTACACACACCCCTCTAATAACTAAGCTCACCTCCTCGAGAAGCTTCCTTGAGAAACTTTCTTGAGAAGCTTCCTTGAGAAAATTCCTAGAGAAGCTAGAGCTTAGCTACACACACCTCTCTGATAACTAAGCTTGTCTCCTTTAGATGAGAAGCTAGAGCTTAGCTACACACCCCCTATAATATCTAAGCTCACCTCCATGCCAAAATACATCAAAATATAAAAAAAGTCCCTACTACAAAGACTAGTCAAAATGCCCTGAAATACAAGGCTAAAACCCTATATTACTAGAATGGCCAAAATACAAGCCCAAAAGAAGAAAAAACCTATTCTAATATTTACAAAGAAGAGTGGACCCAATCTTGGCCCATGGACTCAATAATTTGATGATATACAACCATTGATTGGCCGCTTCGAGATATTTGGCACCCTTTGTTGCACAATATGTGAGGTCCCGAGACGTGCCGAAAATCAAAAGGAAGAAAGCCTACGCAATCCATGAAAATTCCGTGATGTGACGGAAATCGAAAGGAGGTATTTTTCACAATCCGTGAGTTTTCGTAACTTCTTCGAAAGACAAAAAAAGAGTAAATACATAATCCGTAAGGACTCGTAACCTTGCGGAAGGAAAATAAGTATCGTTACAAAATTCGTAAATTTTCGTAACATTATGGAAAAAGAATTACCAAAAAAGGTAGAGGGGTGCATTTAGTAAAAAGGGGGGTGCAAATAGCAATCAGGCCCACTTGGGCCTTCCAGATTCTTCCTCCAGAAGGCTGTTGCTTCTGGAGGAAGCAACCTGGCTCGCCTGCGCGAGCTGGGTGGCAAGCTCCTCCCCTATTTTGCTATAAATAGGGGGAGGAGTGAAGGGAGAAGGGGTTCAGCCTTCTTGGCACTTCTTATTCTCTCGAAATTGCTGAGGAAAATTATTTCCGTGAAGAAAATCCAAGCCGAGGCGCTTCCGTAACGTTTCCGTAACGTTTCCATGAGTAATTACGCGAAGATTCTCGACCGTTCTTCAACATTCATCATTCGTTCTTCGTTTTCTTCAGTCTTCAACGGGTAAGTACTTCAAACCGAGCTTTTCAATTCATTCTATGTACCCGTGGTGGTCCACATTTTGTTTCATGTATTTTTATTCTCGTTTTCATTCGCTTTCTATACCCCATTTTAACGTGCTTAAGTCATTTATTTAAGTCATTTCTCGCCTAATCTAAAAATAAAATAAATTTCCACCGATCGTTTGAATTGTATCATCTGTTAATTTCAGTTAAAATGAATTCCGACCGTTCGGTCGTGCCGTAACCACGTTGGAAATAAAAAAAGAGGTAAAATAATAATATAATAATAAAAAAAATACCCTTTTAAGTAAAATAAAGCGAAAAATCAATCAGACGTTTTCTCTTTGGGATTCCGCATTCTTAATTGAATCGACTAATAACTAAAGTGAAACTAAGGCTAAAATCAACTCGCCTAGTCAAGCTCGTCCACAAAAAATAGGGTTTTGAAGGTTTATCATTTCAGTTTCTTACCAAGTAAAATGGATCATTTTTAAGGTCCAACGCCTTAAAATGATCACCTTTCAAGTAAAAAGAATCATTTGATTCACGTATAAGAAAGAACTACATAGGTCTGATTTCCTCTTTGATGGGGGGTACGTAGGAGCAAGAGCCCCGCTTTTGTCGACCTCAAAAAATAAAAAGAAATAAAAGTTAAGATAACACAATTCCACAATTCTAAAAAATAGGTTGTTGTCCTTTGAGACAAACGTGAGAGGTGCTTATACCTTCCTCAAACGTAAATACAACTCCCGAACTTAGAATTTTCATTTTGACCAGTTTCCTTCGGTTTTTCCGACGTTTTCCACAAATAAACGTTGGTGGCGATTCCGCACATCTTTCCTCCTTTGGAAAGCGCACCCGTGAGCCTCGCCTTCACTCGCCCGCAAAAGGGCACGTTGCGACAGTTGGCGACTCCACTGGGGACTATTTTTGTGAGTTAGGCCTATTTTAAGGAATTGTGGATTTGTGAAACTTTGTGTGTGCATTTGTTGAACTGTGTAAAATATAAATAACTATTGTCTATTTTGCATTCTTTACACTGCATTCTAAGCACCCACGGGTTTGAGTAAAAAAGGGCCCTACACCCGGGTTCATGGGAACTTAAGGAGTGGAGGTGAATCTATCATCATGCTAGGTCTCCGACTTGCTTGATAATAGTGAAACCTCGTCTAGAGCTTTCTCTCTTTATAATGTGTTGTCGCTGGTATTCCATACCGCCACAATATTATTATCTTGAGTGATGATACCTATAGAAAACAGCGGTGAGTTATGAATTTTTGGGAGTAGTTATTAGAGACCCCTAGATATTGTCCTATAGGTCCCTAAAATAGGGGCACGGAGCAAACACGCTGCGCACCATTTTTAACACTGCCATGCATGTAGACCTAAATGTCATGTACGCCTTTGTTGTATGATTATTTATGGATATTGTCGTACTCGGTGCATCCCCCTATTGCGCTTTTGCACATCTGCATCATACCGTCACACATGCATTGTATGTGGGTCTCGTCTTTTGTCATGGGAAGTCGGAAAATCCATATCGTCTTCTTAACTGCACACATGGGGCATTGTGCCCCCAAATGCGCAAGTAAGGAGAGATGATTTTCTGGACTCTCGTGTCCATAAATGCATTCATATCATGCATCGCATAAGCATCTCTTCATGGCATCATAACGAACATATCGTTCCTGCATTTGTCCGTTATCATATTCCAGCCTCACATTTTTGCATGAGTCATTGCATCATCATGCATATGCGTTCACTATCTTTTTGATCTACAAATTGCATACCTTTTGTTCTACATGTTTGCTCATACGTGACCCCTGCGTTTTACCCTGCAAGACAAAAACAAAAAAGAAAGCGCGAAAATTCACGCTGCATTCTTAGTTGCATATATTCGGTACCATGAGCCAAACCATGTTGGGATCATAAACCCATTTCACTTAAAAAACAAAATGATTGAACATGGTACCTAATGCATGGTTAACTAAGAAAGGATGTTTCTTCGGGCATCTCAATCTCATAGTTACATTTTCCATGCATAGCATGCATATTCCCGAGTCTTTCATCCCTATGAATTGTTGATGAAGTATTGGCGATCAAAATTGCCATTCCCTGGGTTATGGGGTTGAACCAAGCTCGTGCTTTTATGAAAAGGTTCATCGAGTCAAGTTGAAGCATGGAAGTAACCATCTTGCAAAAAATTGGGGCAAAAGATGGATCGGGTTACATCATTGCTTTGTCTACTACCAAACATATTTAGGACTGTTAATGTCCTTGTCACTTCCAGTTTCACCTTGATGAAGATGTCATGGACCATGTTGAAAATCTAAATTGATTCAACCTCATATCCAGTGTACAAATTTGCAATACTTCAATTGTGCATCATTCGCATACATCCATGTTGTTCATTGGTTGCATTGCTCATTGCATTATTTCCTTGCAAAAAAAAAGAACTTAATCATTGTTATAAAAAAGAAAAAAAACATGCTTTACGGTGCCCTCACCGAACCTCAACTGAGCTAGAGTAATGGGTGAAGTAGAGGAGGTACAAGAGAAGATGAAGGCCGACATGGAGGCCATGAAAGAGCAAATGGCCGCAATGATGGAGGCCATGATGATCATGAAGAAGATAATGGAAGCCAGTGCAGTTGCAGTTGCTGCTACCAGCACTGTTACTAAGGTGAATCCAATGACCCCATCTGGCCTCAACCAAATGAATCATCCAACCTCAGCTATGGTAGGCAAAGATTTGGGAAGTATGGGCGGCCCCCATGATGTGCAAATTCAAAACAAGCACGCCTTCCCACCATATGGCTTGCCTCCCAACTATACACCATCCAATGTAGCGTACACTCCCAGTGAGAATGTCAATAACTCCACTCCCATACTCATTGAGAGCTGACAACCCCAAACTGATCATGCACATGTCTCTCAACCCATGGGTAAGACACATGAAATGCCCCACCACAATCTAACTGACTTCGAGCCTTGTCTCAGATATGCCACTGAAGGGCAGGCAATTGGTGGTATACCCCTACAAAACCCTTTGGAGGGTCCTCAGTATCACCCACAACTACACCTCTTGCATTCCACGACAAGTAAAAACCCTCATGCTATGGCAGAAATGGGAAAGCTGGATCATCTAGAGGAAAGGCTCATGGCCATTGAAGGAGGTGAAGATTATGCTTTTGCTAACCTAGAAGATTTGTTCCTAGTACCCAATATCATCACCCCTCTCAAGTTCAAGGTGCTGGACTTTGACAAGTATAAGGGGATTACTTGCCCCAAGAACCATCTAAAGATGTATTGTCGGAAGATGGGGGCATACGCAAAAGATGAAGAATTGTTGATACATTCCTTCCAAGAAAGTCTTACTGGGGTAGTTGTTACCTGGTACACTAACTTGGAACCTTCCCGAGTCCATTCCTGGGAGGACCTAATGGTTGCCTTCGTTAGGCAGGGTCGGTATAATGGCTTCGGATAGGATGCAACTACAAAACATGTGCTAAAAAGGGGGCACGGATCTTTCAAAGAATACGCCCAAAGGTGGAGAACCTGGCAGCTCAAGTGGCACCTCAATGACGAAAACACGATGACAATGATAGTAGACACATTACCAGTATTCTACTATGGAAAATGGTGGGCTACGCACCTTCAAAGCTTTGCGGATTTGGTCTTTGCCAGTGAAAGGATCGATGTGGGTCTAAAAAAAGGCAAGTTTAGTCACCCTGCTTGGACGAATGAGAAAACTGGGGCAAATGAAGAGGGTGAGGATGAAGGAGAAGCCCGTGCTGTGACTGCCATTCCAATACAGCCAAGTTTCCAACCAACCCAACAATGTCATTACTCAGCCAATAACAAACCTTCTCCTTACCCACCGCCCAGTTATCCACAAAGGCCATCCC
Source organism: Glycine max (assembly GCF_000004515.6). Lineage (NCBI taxonomy): Eukaryota > Viridiplantae > Streptophyta > Magnoliopsida > Fabales > Fabaceae > Glycine > Glycine max. The sequence goes on from NC_038251.2 coordinate 30,463,367, forward strand.
TAAAATCAACCACAAAGCCTACCTACCACACTTCCAATGACAAACACCACCTTTAGCATAAACCAAAACACCAACCAAGAAATGAATTTTGCAGCGAGAAAGCCTTAGAATTCACCCCAATTCCAGTGTCCTATGCTGAATTGCTCCCATATCTACTTGATAATTCAATGGTAGCCATAACCCTAACCAAGGAGAAGCCATGGGGCATTCCATTGAGCATTGTAGGGGCCTAAAGCGTAAGGTGCAAGGTCTAATTGATGCGGGCTGGCTGAAATTTGAGGAGAATCGTGTGTAAATCCTGACATTGACAAGAGATGCCACACATAGGGCAATTTTGAAAGCTGTTGTTAGATGTCTCTAATGACTCATCAGGATTTTCAAGTTTGTACCATTATTGTAAACCATAGTTACAATGTTAAATGAAATGGATAAAGTTGATATCTTTGTCCCTCGTCCTCTCACAAACGCATCATTGCTTATTCAACTTTCACCGGAATGTGGGTGCAAGCCATTGGTCTGTTTGCTCAAGCGACCTGTGCTCCTGAGTTTGGACTTCCAAGACTGTTCAATCAGAGATTACTCATCTTGCACGTTGGTGGGGCTCCCGTAAAACAACGAGTAAAGTTCAAAACAAATAAGTTTAAAAAAAAAAACATTTGATTGACTGTGTTTTCAAGACGTTCATATGACCTCATTCCGGAAAGTTTGTCTTTTTAGAGAGAAGTGAGTTATCAAGAATAGGATGTTGGACCTCAGTTACCTTAAGAAGGGGGGGTTGAATTAAGATACAGATACTATTCCCCAATTAAACTTTCACTCTCTCTTTTCGGATTAACAATGCACACAGGGACAACCCTTTCCTTTTGTTCAAGAATCCCCTACAACAAGAGACCCACGGTCTCTTAATCCTTTTTTAGAAATAAGAAGAAGAGAAGAAGAAATCTCTCTTAAAAGAGATAGATTATACATTGAAGATCAATCAAAATTCCTTATTGAATATGTAAGTTGTTGACCAAGGAATCTTTTTGAGAGGATAAAACATTTAGTTCAGAAAAAATCTTAATCTTTTGAGAGGATAAAACTTTTCGGGCAATGAAAACTCTCTTTAAATTCGTGTTTCCAAGTCACATATAAATAGACCTTTGATGGCCATTCATAAACCATTTGAATAGATGTCACTCCTGGGAATTATATTCTGAAAATTCCCTCTGGTAATCAATTACAAGACTTGTGTAATCGATTACAGGTTTTAAAAAAATTGAATTAAAACGTTCAATAAACTGCTGGTAATCAATTACCATCCATGTGTAATCAATTACACATTATAAATTTTGAATTCAAATTTCTAGTGACTGTGATAAACATTTTCAGCTGCTGGTAATCGATTACTAGAGAGAAAATCTCAATTTGAAATGATAGAATTCTTTGGTCAAACCTTTTGTTTTTTCAATTTGGAAACTTCTTCCTAAAGATTCTAGAGATCAACTTGATCATATATCTTGATTTTCTTGGATTCTTGTCTTGAATAAAACTTAGAAGCACTTGATCCTTTAGCATCATCAAGACATCAAAACATCTTGCTTCTACATAGGAGTCATTTGGCTTAATCCATCAACTGAAAAATCCTTCAACTATTTCTCGTCCTTGGAAAATTCTTTTTGCAAGAATCAACTACTTCTTTCATTCTTCCTCACTACGAGGTTGTGAAAACAAGACAACAATTGGTACCTTTAATCCCTACACTAGGGCAACGAAAGGCACCATGCAAAAACCTCAAGCGAACCTAGGGGCAGATTAGAAGTTCTCACCCAATAGGTTCCCAGCTACAAGGTCATGACGAAAGATAACAATTGGTACCCCAAAGCCTTACACTGAGGCAATGAGGGGCATCGTGCATGAGCCTCAAGTGAACATAGGGGCAGATCAAAAGTTCTCACCCATCGATGTTTTTAAACAAGAAAAAAAGGGAGACAAGCCTTGGAATTTCAATAGATTGATTAAACGTCAAACGGCTCCATTGTCTTCACTCCAAAATGGACAAGTGACTAAATCAAACAGAACATACACTCTGAGGGAGTTCCCGGAGAGATTTGCAAAAGATAGGATAAGGTTGCATGAATTATCACCTTTTTCAAAAGGACAGTCAATCTATGTTTTCCAAAAAGATTAAATCAAAATTAAAATCATGAAATAGGGAAAGAATGTCATGAACATTGTACAACTTTCCATTGCATTGCATTGTTTCATGTGCGGTCAGCATTACCAAATTTCACATCAAAGGTTGCATGCGTCTGCATCCCTAAAAATCATGTTAACTGCATAGATTTCCTACATCTCGTGTCCTGTCTTGTTGGATGACCGGCCCTCTCGATGAGTCGATCTCTTGCTTTCTCATAAAGGTGGACCCTTGGGTACTAGTACCTATCACCTTTAGAGGACTATATGTCCTCGCCTGTAGAGGGCTGCACGCCCTCGCCTTTAGAGGGCTACGCGTCCTCATTTTCAGTGTGCTCCATATCCACACCTTAAAAGAATATAAGGTCCTTTGCCCTTAGATGCTAAACCGAGACTTGCGCTCCCGGTTAAGGGGTCAACGGTTTCCTTTTATCAGTTCCTGGGCCACCCCCTGATATTAGAGGGCGACCAACTGTGCGAGCACATCCAGAGAGGGAGGCTATCACTCATCTACTATGCATACCGGGGCAAGATTTCACCCGTGCCGCTGCAAAAAGACGAGTCTGGATCATGCGCACCAACATGACCACTTTTACATGGATATGGATGACGTTGCTATTTAGTAACATTCTGCCCGGCGACCACAATGCCAATCTCCCCCTGCAGATGTATCGGTTGGTCTATGCTGTCATGACATAGGTAAGTATGCACTTGGCTCAATTGATTTCTGATGTCATCTATTGTTTGCAGGGATCGCGCCCACAAGATGCCCAATGGGCCCGAAGAAGTCCAACAGGGCCCTGGGGTTTCCAGCTCTGGTTACGGGCCTCTGTCAGTCCTACAGGGTGCCCATTCCCCCAGCGAGGTCATGCCATCGTGGCATAGGTAAGTATACATATGGTTCAACTGATTTCTGATACCATCTATTATTTGCAGGAATCGCACCCACAAAGACACCCAGTGAACCCGGAGAAGTCCAACAGGGCCCTGGGGTTTCTAGCTCTGGTTACGGGCCTCTGTAGTCCTACAGGGTGCCCGTTCCCCCCGACAAGGTCACATCATCATAGGTAAGTATGCACATCGCTCAACTGATTTCTGATTTCATCTATTGTTTGCAGGGATCGCGCCTGCAAGACACCCAGTGGACCCGAAGAAGTCCAACAGGGACTTGAAGTTTTCAAGCTCTAATTACGGGTCTCTGTCAGTTCTACGGAGTGCCTGTCACCTCCAGCAAGGGCATCAGGCTCCCTACTAATCGAGCTTTCATCAAGAAGTACTGCGTCCCTAGGCAGGCATAGGGCGAAATACCACAACAGCCTGGGGATGGCCGGCAGCGGGCAACAGACGCACCGCCATCACCTCTAGAGTTCACCTCAGCTCATCCACAAAAAGGTTAGAGCGTTGCTTACGACCCATGGCCGACCAATAGACGACCAAGTCCAAAGCCAAAGGTAAGAAAAGTACTAGGTCCGTGACCGACAAGCCATCATGTGTCCAGCTCAAGACGTTAAAGAAGCGCTACTAGGAGGCAACCTAGTACCTTTTAAATCTATGCTTGTTATTTGATCACCTTTGTTTCTCAAGTCATAGCAGGACACACCTATTTGCTCTTGATCCTAGGAATTTAAATAAAACAAGCACAAGCTCGGAAGGTAGTCATACCTCACAAAAAGAAATATGTATCTATGTTTAGGTAGAAAGATACCTTGAATACTTCACAAAATATATATATGTATGTTTAGGTAGCAAGATACCTTGGATATGCATGTATATAGCAAAAATATCTCACAAAACATATATATGTATGTTTAGGTAGCAAGATACCTGGGACACGCATGTATATAGCAAAATACTTCACAAAAATATATGTATGTTTAGGTAGCAAAATACCTCATGGGAAAAAGAGAGCAAAAAGAGAGCGAGCTAGAAAAGAATAAGAAGGAAGAAAAAAAATAATAAAAAAAAGTTGTCTAGCTAAAAAACAACATGCTTGTGAAAAGAGATAATTTCCTACTTTTCTTTGAAAGATTTTACTGATCTTAACCAGTTTTTGAAAAAAAATGTGTGTACACATTTGAAGGGTAAATGCTGTGAAAAGTTTTGCGAAAACCCAAGATAGACTCGGATGAATGCACAAATTGATAGAAGAACATATTTTGGAAATACTGGGTTGACTTAAAATAGGGAAAATGAATCCTGAGCCCTAGTGTCACATGGCCATAAAAACTTGATGCTTGAGTGTCCACATGGGTGTATGCATGACTAGTTTTGCATAAAAATTCCTAATCATCATTGTTGCATGTGTATCATGGAAATAATGTAGGACATCCCCTTTATCCCCGAATCATTGGCCAAACCCTGACATATATCATGACCAGCCGTTCTACAAGCCTTGAGCCAAAATCCCAACTTATCATAAACCTTGACCCAGGGTGAGAATGCCAATCCTTGAACAAAAAAGAAAAAAAAAGAAAAGAAAAGAAATATTCCCAATCAAAGAGTGGGAGAAAGCAAAAATGAAAGAAAAAAATTCTCGATCAAGGATCGGAAGAAAACAGAAGAAACATGCAGAAAGGTCTTTAGACCAGACAATATCTGAACAATACAAAATTGTCACCAAATAAACAAAAAAAAAGGAGAAAGGAAACCACAACCTAACGTGGTCCTCTCCCTTTGATTGCCAACCAAAATCCTGTGCGCCAGCGACTTTCTCGCCCCGCACTAAACAAAAACAGAAAAGGAAAAAGGCAAAAACACTCAAAGCCAAGTTCCCCACCTAAAAACCGTTCCCGAAAAAAGTCCTATTGATCCATGATCACGCATGTAATCTTTGATTTGATAGGAAATGATTTGCAAAATCAAGTCATGACATATCTATGGTTCGGAATTAGGATAAAACACTTACCTGTGTGAGATTGATACACTTTGAGTGATTTTCTCCTATCTTTGTTGGACCCAGTGTTTCCTCTAAATGGTCGTTTAGAAATGAAATGCTAACATCTAAAATCTCATTTACGGTTATGAGAAAATTTCATCAGCATACTCTCCTTCCCCGATAGACACATTGTTTTTCATCCAAAAAGCATATGTTGCTCTGATCAGTTGGAAGTTTTGTCTCTTTACTAAAGCATGTTAGCATTTTGGTGAAGAAAACACCGAGACTATTTTTAGTCTCACAGTTGTCAAGAACTACGTAGGTCCGAGTTCCTCATCACAAGTTGAGGATACGTAGGAGCAAAAGCCCTGCTTTTGTCGACCACCCCACTTTTTGTTACCGTGTCCCAAGAGACCGGTGGCATGCGGAGCCACATGACCTGGGATCCCCAGATTCATGTTCTTTTATGTTTCATCCTTTATCATTCACATGACTTGAGGGACTAACGTTTGTTTTTTGATGTCACGATTGTCATTTGTTTTGTGCATATATTTTTTTTGGACTATTGCGTTAGTGCTTACTTCGTTGTTGTCAATAGTGTTTGTTGAAATTCCGGAACCGTGTAGAGTTTTTCATTTAGGAACGTCGTCCTAAAAATAAAATGAACCAAAAATCCTAATAAAAAGAAAGAAGCGTTGTGAATAAAATGTCTGCATATACAAAGAAAAGGGAAAGTGTGTATAAAAGGATTTTTTGTGTGTAAATGATGCGTGGAAAGGAATTCTTGTGTGTGTGAGCAATGAGTGTATATGAAGAAACTTTTGTATGAACCATAAGTGTGTGTTGGGAAAAATGAAAAAATCTTTGAACGTAAATAGGGTTTGTATATAGACCGTGTGACGTAAAGAGAAAGAGTTCTAATGCGTGTACAGAAAACGTTTGTCATGTATAAGAATATAGATGTACAAAGAAAGGTTTTCCTCATAAAGGACCACAGGTGTATAATTTTGTGAATGAAACAAAAAGGAAAAAGAAAGAAAGATCGCGAAGGTCGACATGCTATAGTTAAGAAGTATAAATCATTCATAAAGAGCAAACGTATCTTCTGGAAACAAGGGACTGATGCTAAGAGTTTATTTTCCGGAATAACCGAGATAAGGATGGATGAATTCATTGAACTGATAAAAGAACATAATTGGGAAACTTTGGGTCTGTTTGTGTAAATTCCCAACCGTAGTATCACAATGCCATAAAAGGGATGCTTGAGTGCCCACCTGGCTGTAGCCATGACTAATTTTGCACATTGTTTTCAAATCATCATTGTCACGCGTGCCTTGTGGAGTAATATGGGAGTTCGGCCTGAGACCGACACCTTGACACCCAAATTTGTTTTGCCCCAGATATCAAGATTGGGTTCCCACGATAAAAGACCCCATTGAAACACAACCTTAGACTTTTTTGAACCTTGGCCTATCAAAAGAATCCTCATCCTTTCCCTCGAAGCAAAGGACAGTGGAATCTCCTCAAGGGAGAGCAAATAGAATGCTGAAACCCGATTTCCCAAAGAAAGGAAAGGAGGAAGTGGAAAGAAAAGGAAGAAATGAAAAGAAAACAAAGAAAAAGAACAATAAAAAAGAAAGGAAAAGAAGGATTCTCGATCGAAGATCGAAAGGAAGTGAAAATGGAAAAGATTGGAGGAAAACAGAGTAATTCTCGATCAATGAAAGAAAGGGAATGGAAAATCTTCAGACCAGATAAATTTTCGACAAAATAAGTGACTATCGGCAAAGGAAAACCCATTTTTGGTGTCTCTTCCTTTCGAATTGCCATTCAAAGTCATTCTCGACTGGCGATATCCCACCCCACATGAACAAAGAGGAAAAGACCGAAACACCCAGCTTCCTCTCCAAAAAACACTACCCTCGAGAAAATCCTATTGGTCCGTGATCGTACGTTTGATCTTTGATTCGATAGGAAGTCATGTGCAAAATTGAGTCATGGTGCAGTTATGGTTTGGGAATAGGATAAAACACTTGCCTTGTGAGTTTTATAAACTATGAGTGATTTATTTTCAGCTTAGCCCAATGTTTCCCCTGCATGTTCATTTAAAAGCTAAAAGTTGACGTCCTGCCCTTCATTCTCGGTTACAAGGAAGATTACCCTTGGCACAAGTATATTGTTTCTCTAAGATATGGTGCTCTCGCGAATGATTTATTTTTATTTACAAAAAGCATGTTTGCCTTTCAGGTGGAAAAACCCGGTGGACCGTTCGGTCCTGCCAACCCTTTTTTTCGGAGCCCCATGAATGTTATTGCCTAGCGCTGTTCATGTGTCCTCCACCTTCTAGTTCGGAGCTATGCTTCATGATTGACTAAGTGTGGACCCTCAAGTGCAATCCTCCATTCTCCACCTTTTTTCGGAGCCCCATGAATGTTATTGCCTAGCGCTGTTCATGTGTGCTCCACGTTCGAGTTTGGAGCTATGTTTCATGATTGCCTAAATGTGGACCCTCAAGGCAATCCTCCATTCTCCCCCTTTTTTCGGAGCCCCATGAATGTTATTGCCTAGCGATGTTCATGTGTGCTCCACCTTCGAGTTTGGAGCTATGTTTCATGATTGCCTAAGTGTGGACCCTCAAGGAAATCCTCCATTCTCCCCTTTCTTTCGGAGCCCCATGAATGTTATTCCCTAGCGCTGTTCATGTGTCCTTCACCTTCGAGTTTAGAGCTATGTTTCATGATTGCCTAAGTGTGGACCCTCAAGGCAATCCTCCATTCTCCCCCTTTTTTCGGAGCCCCATGAATGTCATTGCCTAGCGCTGTTCATGTGTCCTCCACCTTCGAGTTTGGAGCTATGTTTCATGATTGCCTAAGTGTGGACCCTCAAGGCAATCCTCCATTCTCCCCCTTTTTTTCGGAGCCCCATGAATGTTATTGCCTAGCGCTGTTCATGTGTGCTTCACCTTCGAGTTTGGAGCTATGGTTCATGATTGCCTAAGTCTGGACCCTCAAGGCAATCCTCCATTCTCCCCCTTTTTTCGGAGCCCCATGAATGTCATTGCCTAGCGCTGTTCATGTGTCCTCCACCTTCGAGTTTGGAGCTATGTTTCATGATTTCCTAAGTGTGGACCCTCAAGGCAATCCTCCATTCTCCCCCTTTTTTTGGGAGTCCCGTGATTGTTATTGCCTAGCGCTATTCATGTGTCCTCCACCTTCGAGTTTGGAGCTATGTTTCATGATTGCCAAAGTGTGGACCCTCAAGGCAATCCTCCATTCTCCCCCTTTTTTCGGAGCCCCATGAATGTCATTGCCTAGTGTTGTTCATGTGTCCTCCACCTTCGAGTTTAGAGCTATGTTTCATGATTGCCTAAGTGTGGACCCTCAAGGCAATCCTCCATTCTCCCCCTTTTTTCGGAGCCCCATGAATGTCATTGCCTAGTGTTGTTCATGTGTCCTCCACCTTCGAGTTTAGAGCTATGTTTCATGATTGCCTAAGTGTGGACCCTCAAGGCAATCCTCCATTCTCCCCCTTTTTTCGGAGCCCCATGAATGTCATTGCCTAGCGCTGTTCATGTGTCCTCCACCTTCGAGTTTGGAGCTATGTTTCATGATTGCCTAAGTGTGGACCCTCAAGGAAATCCTCCATTCTCCCCTTTCTTTCGGAGCCCCATGAATGTTATTGCCTAGCGCTGTTCATGTGTCCTCCACCTTCTAGTTCGGAGCTATGCTTCATGATTGACTAAGTGTGGACCCTCAAGTGCAATCCTCCATTCTCCACCTTTTTTCGGAGCCCCATGAATGTTATTGCCTAGCGCTGTTCATGTGTGCTCCACGTTCGAGTTTGGAGCTATGTTTCATGATTGCCTAAATGTGGACCCTCAAGTGCAATCCTCCATTCTCCACCTTTTTTCGGAGCCCCATGAATGTTATTGCCTAGCGCTGTTCATGTGTGCTCCACGTTCGAGTTTGGAGCTATGTTTCATGATTGCCTAAATGTGGACCCTCAAGGCAATCCTCCATTCTCCCCCTTTTTTCGGAGCCCCATGAATGTTATTGCCTAGCGATGTTCATGTGTGCTCCACCTTCGAGTTTGGAGCTATGTTTCATGATTGCCTAAGTGTGGACCCTCAAGGAAATCCTCCATTCTCCCCTTTCTTTCGGAGCCCCATGAATGTTATTCCCTAGCGCTGTTCATGTGTCCTTCACCTTCGAGTTTGGAGCTATGTTTCATGATTGCCTAAGTGTAGACCCTCAAGGCAATCCTCCATTCTCCCCCTTTTTTTCGGAGCCCCGTGATTGTTATTGCCTAGCGCTATTCATGTGTCCTCCACCTTCGAGTTTGGAGCTATGTTTCATGATTGCCAAAGTGTGGACCCTCAAGGCAATCCTCCATTCTCCCCCTTTTTTCGGAGCCCCATGAATGTCATTTCCTAGTGTTGTTCATGTGTCCTCCACCTTCGAGTTTAAAGCTATGTTTCATGATTGCCTAAGTATGGACCCTCAAGGCAATCCTCCATTCTCCCCCTTTTTTCGGAGCCCCATGAATGTCATTGCCTAGCGTTGTTCATGTGTCCTCCACCTTCGAGTTTGGAGCTATGTTTCATGATTGCCTAAGTGTGGACCGTCAAGGCAATCCTCCATTCTCCCCTTTCTTTCGGAGCCCCATGAATGTTATTCCCTAGCGCTGTTCATGTGTCCTCCACCTTCGAGTTTAGAGCTATGTTTCATGATTGCCAAAGTGTGGACCCTCAAGGCAATCCTCCATTCTCCCCCTTTTTCGGAGCCTCATGAATGTCATTGCCTAGCGCTGTTCATGTGTCCTCCACCTTCGAGTTTGGAGCTATGTTTCATGATTGCATAAGTGTGGACCCTCAAGGCAATCCTCCATTCTCCCCCTTTTTTTTGGAGCCCCGTGAATGTTATTGCCAAGCGCTGTTCATGTGTCCTCCACCTTCGAGTTTAGAGCTATGTTTCATGATTGCCTAAGTGTGGACCCTCAAGGCAATCCTCGATTCTCCCCCTTTTTTTGGAGCCCCATGAATGTCATTGCCTAGCGCTGTTCATGTGTCCTCCACCTTCGAGTTTGGAGCTATGTTTCATGATTGCCTAAGTGTGGACCCTCAAGGCAATCCTCCATTCTCCCCATTTTTTTTGGAGCCCCATGAATGTTATTGCCTAGCGCTGTTCATGTGTCCTCAACCTTCGAGTTTGGAGCTATGTTTCATGATTGCCCAAGTGTGGACCCTCAAGGCAATCCTCCATTCTCCCCTTTTTTTCGGGGCCCCAAGAATGTTATTGCCTAGCGCTGTTCATGTGTCCTCCACATTCGAGTTTGGAGCTATGTTTCATGATTGCCTAAGTGTGGACCCTCAAGGCAATCCTCCATTCTCCCCCTTTTTTCGGAGCCCCATGAATGTTGTTGCCTAGCGTTGTTCATGTGTCCTCCACCTTCGAGTTTGGAGCTATGCTTCATGATTGCCTAAGTGTGGACCCTCAAGTGCAATCCTCCATTCTCATCTTTTTTTCGGAGCCCCATGAATGTTATTGCCAAGCGCTGTTCATGTGTCCTCCACCTTCGAGTTTGGAGCTATGTTTCATGATTGCCTAAGTGTGGACCCTCAAGTGCAATCCTCCATTCTCCACCTTTTTCGGAGCCCCATGAATGTCATTGCCTAGCGCTGTTCATGTGTCCTCCACCTTCGAGTTTGGAGCTATGCTTCATGATTGCCTAAGTGTGGACCCTCAAGTGCAATCCTCCATTCTCCAATTTTTTTGGAGCCCCATGAATGTCATTGCCTAGCACTGTTCATGTGTCCTCCACCTTCGAGTTTGGAGCTATGCTTCATGATTGCCTAAGTGTGGACCCTTAAGTGCAATCCTCCATTCTCCATATTTTTCGGAGCCCCATGAATGTCATTGCCTAGCGCTGTTCATGTGTCCTCCATTATCAAGCGTGGAGCCTCTGGTGACTGGGAAATGTGTATATGTATATTATATTCGTTGTTCTTGTTGTTGTTTGTATTTTGTTTTGTGTTGTACAGCAAAAAAGAAGGAGCAGAGACGAGAATCGTCATCACGGAAAGGGCAGGATGGACGATATCAGTGTCTTATCTTTGCTTTCCTCTTATCTCCGATGTGAGGTAAGTAAAGAGAGGCAACTGTCTTACCCTAATTTCGTCCGGGGATTATAATTTGATGATATACAACCATTGATTGGCCGCTTCGAGATATTTGACACCCTTTGTTGCACAATATGTGAGGTCCCGAGACGTGCCGAAAATCAAAAGGAAGCAGGCTTACGCAATCCGTGAAAATTCCGTGATGCGACAGAAATCGAAAGGAGGTATTTTTCGCAATCCGTGAGTTTTCGTAACTTCTTCGAAAGCTAAAAAAAGAGTAAATACATAATCCGTAAGGACTCGTAACCTTGCGGAAGGAAAATAAGTATCGTTACGAAATTCGTAAATTTTTGTAATGTTACGGAAAAAGAATTACCAAAAAAGGTAGATGGGGGTGCATTTAGTAAAAAGGGAGGGTACAAATAGCAATCAGGCCCACTTGGGCCTTCGAGATTCTTCCTCCAGAAGGCTGTTGCTTTTGGAGGAAGCAACCTGGCTCGCCTGCGCGAGCTGGGTGGCAAGCTCCTCCCCTATTTTGCTATAAATAGGGGGAGGAGTGAAGGGAGAAGGGGTTTAGCCTTCTTGGCACTTCTTATTCTCTCGAAATTGCTGAGGAAAATTATTTCCGTGAAGAAAATCTAAGCCGAGGCGCTTCCATAACATTTCCGTAACGTTTCCGTGAGTAATTACGCGAAGATTCTCGACCGTTCTTCAACATTCATCGTTATTTCTTCGTTTTCTTCAGTCTTCAACGGGTAAGTACTTCAAACCGAGCTTTTCAATTCATTCTATGTACCCGTGGTGGTCCACATTTTGTTTCATGTATTTTTATTCTCGTTTTCATTCGCTTTCTATACCCCCTTTTGACGTGCTTAAGTCATTTCTCGCCTAATCTAAAAATAAAATAAATTTCCACCGATCGTTTGAATTGTATCATCTGTTAATTTCAGTTAAAATGAATTTCGACCGTTCGGTCGTGCCGTAACCACGTTGGAAATCAAAAAAGAGGTAAAATAATAATATAATAATAAAAAATACCCTTTTGCTGGGGGGGACGGGCACCCTGTAGAAATGACAAAGGCCCGTAACCAAAGCTGGAAACCCCAGGGCCCTGTAGGGCTCCTTCGGGTCCACTGGGTGCCTTGTGGGCACGATCCCTACAAATAATAGATGACATCAGAAATTAGTTGATCGATGTGCATACTTACCTATGTCACGATGGCACAGACCAACTGATACTTCCGCAGGGGGAGATCGACATTGTGGACGCTGGATGGAATGTTGCTAAGTAGCAACGTCATCCATATCTGTGTAAGAGTGGTCATGTTGGTGCGCGTGATCCGTACTCGTCTCTTTGCAGCGGCACAGGTGAAATCTTGCCCCGGTATGCATAGTAGCTGCGTGATAGCCTCCCTCTCTAGTTGTGCTCACACAGTTGGTCGCCCTCCAATATCAGGGGGTGGCCCAGGAGCTGATAAAAGGAAACTACTGGCCCCTTAACCGGGAGCGCAAGTCTTGGTTAAGCATTAAGGGAAAAGGACCTTAAGGTGCGGATGTGGAGCCAACTGAAAGTGAGGACACGTAGCCCTCTAAAGGCGAGGGAGTGTGCAGTCCTCTGAAGGCAAGGACGTGCAGCCCTATGAAGGTGAGGACGTGCAGTCCTCTGAAGGTGAGGACGTGCAATCCTCTGAAGGCGAGGACATGTAGCCCACTGAAGGTTAAAACGTGTAGTCCTCTAAAGGGGAGGACGTATAGTCCTCTAAAGGTGAGGGCGTGCAGCCCTCTGATGGCAAGGACATGTGGTGTTATGAAGGTGAGGACGTATAGTCATTTGAAGGTGAGGGCGTGCAGCCTTTTGAAGGCGAGGACGTGTAGTCCTCTGAAGGCGAGGGCGTGTAGCCCTCTGAAGGCGAGGACGTGTAGCCCTCTGATGGCAAGGACGTGTAGTGATCTGATGGCGAGGACGCGAAGTCCTCTGATGGCGAGGACGCGAAGTCCTCTGAAGGCGAGGGCGTGTAGCCCTTAGAAGGTGAGGACGTGTAGTCCTCTGAAGGTGAGGACGTATAGACCTCTGAAGCGAAGACGTGTAGTCCTCTGATGGCGAGGGCGTGTAGTCCTCTGAAGGCGAGGGCGTGTAGCGCTCTAAAGGTGAGGACATGTAGTCCTCTGAAGGTGAGGACGTATAGTCCTCTGAAGCGAGGACGTGTAGTCCTCTGATGGTGAGGGCGTGCAGCCCTCTGAATGCGTGGACGTGTAGTCCTCTGATGGCAAGGACGTGTAGTCCTCTGATGGCGAGGACGTGTAGTCCTCTGAAGGTGAGGGCGTGCAGCCTTGTGAAGGTGAGGACGTGTAGTCCTCTTAAGGCGAGGGTGTGTAGCCCTCTGAAGGCGGGGACGCGTAGCCCTCAGAAGGTGATGACATGTAGCCCTCTGTTGGCAAGGACGTGTAGTCCTTTGATGGCGAGGATGTGTAGTCCTCTGAAGGTGAAGACGTGAAGTCCTCTGAAGGTGAGGATGTGTAGTCCTCTGAAGGCGAGGACGTGAAGTCCTCTGATGGCGAGGACGTGTAGTCCTCTGATGGCGAGGACGTGTAGCCCTCTGAAGGCGAGGGCGTGCAGCCCTCTGAAGGCGGGGGTGTGCAACCCTCTGAAGGCGAGGACGTGTAGTCCATTGAAGGTGAGGGCATGCAGCCCTCTGATGGTGAGGGCGTGTAGCCCTTTGAAGGTGAGGACGTGTAGTCCTCTAATGGCAATAGGTTCTAGTACCCAAGGGTCCACCCTTATGAGAAAGCATGAGATTGACTCATTGAGAGGGCCGGTCATCCCAAATTCAAAAAGATGGGACATTTGATGTTGCAAATCTATGCAGTTAACATGATTTTTGGGGATGCAGATGCATGCAAACTTTGTCATGAAATTTGGTAAATGCGAAATTCATATGCAACAATGCAATGTAATGTAAAGTTGTACAATGTTCATGACATTCTTTTCCAGTTTGTGATTTTGATTTTGATTTGATTTTTTTTGGAAAACACAGATTGACTGTCCTTTTGAAAAAGGTGATAATTCATGCAACATTATCCTATCTTTTGCAAATCTCTCCGGGAACTCCCTCAGAGTGTGTGTTCCATTTGATTTAGTCACTTGACCATTTTGATGTGACGACAATGGAGTCGTTTGATGTTTAATCAATCCATTGAAATTCCAGGGTTTGTCCCCCTTTTTTTTTGTTTAAAAAAAACATAGATGGGTGAGAACTTTTGATCTGCCCCTAGGTTCGCTTGAGGCTCATGCACGGTGCCCCTCATTGCCCCAGTGTAAGGCTTTGTGGTACCAATCGTTGTCTTTCGTCATGACCTTGTAGCAGGGAACCTATTGGGTGAGAACATCTAATTTGCCCCTAGGTTTGCTTGAGGTTTATGCATGGTGCCCCTCATTGCCCTAGTGTAGGGCTTTGAGGTATCAATCGTTGTCTTGTTTTCACAACCTTGTAGCAAGGAAGAATGAAAGAAGCGGTTGATTCTCGCAAAAAGAAATTTTCAAGGCAAGCTGGGTTGCTTCCAGAAGCAATCCAGCTTCAAAATACATTCTGAAAGGCCCAATTCAAAATTTCAAAATTGCTATTTGCATCCCCCAATTTTGATAAGTTCACCCCCCTTCTTTCGTAATTTACGAAAAAGTTACGGAAGCATATAGAACTTGATTTTCTTCTTTTTTTCTCTTCCCTCTCACCCGTATTAAGTTAGATATGCTTATTTAGGGATATGGGAATTTTACGGAAGCATTACGGGTGTCCCGAAAGCCCCGGAATCCCATTTTTCAACAAAATAGGGGGTGTGGTGGCCACCTAGCTCGCCCAGCCGAGTTAGGTTGCTTGAACCTTAAGCAAGAAATTGCCCAGAAACCTCTAGAAGGGCCCAGATTCGAAAATTACTATTTGCACCCCCCATTTTACTAAATACACCCCCTTTACCTTTTTTTGGTAATTCTTTTTCCGTAACGTTACGAAACTTTACGAATTTCGTAATGATACTTATTTTCCTTCCGCAAGGTTACGAATCCTTACAGATTATGTATTTACTCTTTTTTAGTTTTCGAAGAAGTTACGAAAACTCACGGATTGCGAAAAACACCTCGTTTCGATTTCCGTCACATTACGGAATTTCACGGATCGCGTAAGCCTGCTTCCTTTTGATTTCCGGCACGTCTCGGGACTTCTCATATTGTGCAACAAAGGGTGCCAAGTATCTCGAAGCGGCCAATCAAAGGTTGTATATCATCAAATAATAATCCCCGGACGAAATTAGGGTATGACAGTTGCCCCTCTTTACTTACCTCTCATCGGAGATAAGAGGAAAGCAAAGATAAGACACTGATTTCGTCCGTCCTGCCCTTTCCATGATTAGTTCATGATGACTCTCGTCTCTACTCCTTCTTTTTTTTTTGCACAACACAAAACATAATACAAACAACAACAAGAACAACGAATATAATATACATATACACATATACCCATGTTCGGCGAAGGAACCGATCCGGAAAATAATATAAAAACATATTTCCCAGTCACCAGAGGCTCCACACTTGATAACGGAGGACACATGAACAGCGCTAGGCAATGAATTCATGGGTCTCCGAATAAAAAGTGGACAATGGAAAATTGGCAAACAGCGCAGGGCAATGACATTCGCGGGGCTCCAGACTCGAAGGTGGAGGACACATGAACAGCACTAGGCAATGACATTCATGGGGCTCCGAAAAAAAGCGGAGAATGGAGAATTGGCAAACAGCGCTAGGCAATGACATTCGCGGGGCTCCAGACTCGAAGGTGGAGGACACATGAACAGCGCTAGCCAAGGACATTCATAGGGCTCCGAAAAAAAAGTGCAGAATGGAGAATTGGCGAACAGTGCTAGGCAATGACATTCGCGGGGGTCCAGACTCGAAGGTGGAGGACACATGAACAACGCTAGGCAATGACATTCATGGGGCTCCGAAAAAAGTGGAGAATGGAGAATTGGCGAACAGCGCTAGGCAATGACATTCGCGGGGCTCCAGACTCGAAGGTGGAGGTAACATGAACAGCGCTAGGCAAGGACATTCATGGGGCTCCAAAAAAAAAAGTGGAGAATGGAGAATTGGCGAACAACGCTAGGCAATGACATTCGCGGGGCTCCAGACTCGAAGGTGGAGGACACATGAACAACACTAGGCAATGACATTCATGGGGCTCCGAAAAAAGTGGAGAATGGAGAATTGGCGAACAGCGCTTGGCAATGACATTCGCGGGGCTCCAGACTCGAAGGCGGAGGACACATGCACAGCGCTAGGCAATGACATTCATGGGGCTCCGAAAAAAGTGGAGAATGGAGAATTGGCGAACAGCGCTTGGCAATGACATTCGCGGGGCTCCAGACTCAAAGGTGGAGGTAACATGAACAGCGCTAGGCAATGACATTCATGGGGCTCTAAAAAAAAGTGGAGAATGGAGAATTGGTGAACAGCGCTAGGCAATGACATTCGTGGGGCTCCAGAGTCGAAGGTGGAGGACACATGAACAGCGCTAGGCAATGACATTCATGGGGCTCCGAAAAAAGTGGAGAATGGAGAATTGGCGAACAGCGCTTGGCAATGACATTCGCGGGGCTCCAGACCTGAAGGTGGAGGACACCTGAACAGCGCTAGGCAATGACATTCATGGGGCTTCGAAAAAAGTGGAGAATGGAGGATTACACTAGAGGGTCCACACTAGGCAATCATGAAGCATAGCTTCAAACTCTTTGGGTGGAGGATGCATGAGCAGCGCTAGGCAATGACATTCATGGGGCTCCGAAAAAAAAGGGAATGGAGGATTGCACTAGAGGGTCCACACTTAGGCAATCTTGAAGCATAGCTCCAAAATCTTTGGGTGGAGGATGCATGAACAGCGCTAGGCAATGACATTCATGGGGCTCTGAAGAAAAGGTTTGTTGGCAGGACCAAACGGTACACCGGTTTTTTCCACCTGAAAGGAAAACATGCTTTTTGCAAAGAAAAATAAATCATTCGCGAGAGCACCATGTCTTAAAGAAACAATATACTTGTGCCAAGGGTAATCTTCCTTGTAACCGAGAATGAAGGGCAGGATGTCAACTTTTAGCTTTTAAATGAACATGCAGGGGAAACATCGGGCTATGCTGAAAATAAATCACTCATAGTGTATAAAACTCACACAGGCAAGTGTTTTATCCTATTCCCAAACCATAACTGCACCATGACTCTATTTTGCACACGACTTCCTATCGAATCAAAGATCAAACGTACGATCACGGACCAATAGGATTTTCTCGAGGGTAGTGTTTTTTGGAGAGGAAGCTGGGTGTTTCGGTCTTTTCCTCTTTGTTCATGTGGGGTGGGATATCGCCAGTCGAGAATGGCAATCTGAAAGGAAGAGACACCAAAAATGGGTTTTCCTTTGCCGTTAGTCACTTACCTTGCCGAGAATTTATCTGGTCTGAGGATTTTCCATTCCCTTTCTTTCATTGACCCAAAATTATTTTGTTTGCCTCCGCTCTTTTCCATTTTCACTTCCCTTCGACCTTCGATCGGGAATCCTTCCTTTTCTTTTTTATTGTTCTTTTCTTTATTTTCATCTTTTTCTTTTTCTTTCTTTCCATTTATTCCTTTTCTTTCTTTTCACTTCTCCTTCCCCATCCCTTTGTTTGGGAAATCGAGTTTTAGCATTCTATTCGCTCTCCCTTGAGGAGATTCCGCTGTCCTTTGCTTCGGGGAAGGAATGAGGATTCTTTTTTATAGGCCAAGGTTCAAAAAGGTCTAAGGTTGTGTTTCAATGGGGTCTTTTATCGTGGGAACCCAATCTTGATATCTGGGGCGAAACAAATTTGGGTGTCAAGGTGTCGATTTCGGGCCGAACTTCCATATTATTCCATAAGGCACGCGTGACAATGATGATTTGAAAACAACGTGCAAAATTAGTCATGGCTACAGCCAGGTGGGCACTCAAGCATCCCGTTTATGGCATTGTGATACTACGATGGGGAATTTACACAGACAGACCCAACGTTTCCAAGTTATGTTCTTTCATCAGTTCAATGAATTCATCCATTCTTATCTCGGTTCATTCCAGAGAATAAACTCTTAGCATCAGTCCCTTGTTTCCAGAAGATACGTTTGCTCTTTACGAATGATTTATACTTCTTAACTATAACATGTCGACCTTTGCAGTCTTTCTTTCTTTTTCCTTTTTGTTTCATTTTTATATATTCACAAAATTATACACCTGTGGTCCTTTTTGAAGAAATTTTCTTTGTATATCTACACTCTTATACATGACGAACTTTTTCTGTACATGCATCAGAACTCTTTCTGTTTACGTCACACGGTCTATATACAAACCCTATTTATGTTCAAAGATTTTTTTTTGTTTTTCCCAGCACACACCAGCGGTTCAAAAGTTTCTTCAGATGCACTCGTTGCTCACACACACAAGAATTTCTCTCCACGCATTACACACACAAAAATCCTTCTATACACATTTTCCTTTTAAAAGCATTTTTTCTCTTTTCTTTATAGACATTTTATTCACAATGCCTCTTTCTTTTTATCATGATTTTGGTTCATTTTATTTTTATTTTGGACGATGTTCCTAAACTGAAAAATTCTACACGATTCCGGAACTTCAACAAACACTATTGACAACAATGAAGTAAGCACTAACGTAACAGTTCAAATGACATGTGTCATACCCTAATTTCGTCCGGGGACCTTTGCTTGATGACATGCGACCTTTCTTTGGTCCTTGTGAGGTGCTTGGCATCCATCATTGGGAAATTTGTGAAATTCCAGGACATGCCGAAAAACCAAAAAAAATATATTGATGCACAATCCGTAAGTTTTCGTGACACACCGGAAATCAAATGGAAGCATCATTGCATAATTAAGTGAGGTTCCGTAACATTCCGTAAGTCAAAAGGGGGATGATTATGTAATCCGCAAGGTTCCGTAACATTACGAAAAGAAAACAAGTATCGTTACGAGATTCGTAAGTTTCCGTAACTTTACGAAAAAAGAATCACCAAAAAAGGTAAGGGGGTGAACTTATCAAGATAGGGGTGTAAATAGCAATTCAAATCTAGGCCCTTCTAGAACATTTTGGAAGTTGGGTTGCTTAAGGAGGAAGCAACTGGGCGGCAAGCTCCTCCACGTTTTTGAAAAAATGGTTTTCGGGGCTTCCGCGGCTTCCGTAATACTTCCGTAAAATTTCCGAAAACCTTGGGTAAGCATATTCCACTTAACATTGGTAAAAGGGAAAAGAAAAAAGATGAAAATCAAATTCGAAAACAGTTCCGTAAGGCTTCCGTAACTTTTCCGTAAAATACGAAAAGGGGGGTGAACTTAGTAATTCGGGTGCGCTTAGAAATCTTCTTCATTAAGTCTTTGGGCGGCAAGCACCTCCTTTTTTTTCTATAAATAGGGGAGGGGGGAGCTGTTTCAAAATGTTCAAGACCCCTTTGGCTATGCATTTCGGCTATTTTGGGCAAAAACACGTTTTCGTGAAGAAAAATCAAGTCGAAGTACTTCCGTAACGCTTCCGTAAGCGATTCTGTGGAAATTCTTCATCGTTCTTCGTCGTTCTTCACCGTTCTTCATCCATTCTTCGTTCTTCAACGGGTAAGTTTTCGAATCCGAGACTTTCAATTCATTTCTTGTTTTGTGTACTTTCACTTTAATTTCGTTTACTTTCAGTTTTCTTTTCTTCCGTTTTTAACGTGCTTTAACCATTTATTTAAGCCGTTTTCTCGTCTAATAAATGATAAAATGAATTTCAACCGATCATTTGTGTTGTAATCTCGTTTAATCACTGTTAAAACGAAATCTAACTGATCGTTCACGCTATAACCTCGGTTAAACCAAAAAAAGTAAAATAATAATAAAATAATCAAAATATCTTTGAATAAAATAATAAAAA
Source organism: Glycine max (assembly GCF_000004515.6). Taxonomy (NCBI): domain Eukaryota; kingdom Viridiplantae; phylum Streptophyta; class Magnoliopsida; order Fabales; family Fabaceae; genus Glycine; species Glycine max. Next base: position 30,483,501 of record NC_038251.2, read on the forward strand.
AAATCAATCGGACGTTTTTCTTTGAAAGTTTCCTTGAATGAATTGATTAATAACCAAAGTGAAACTAAGACTAAAATCAACTCACAAATCAAGTTTTTTTCCGAAAAATCACTAAAAACCGTTTTAAGGTCCAACGCCTTAAACGGTCCTCTTTGCTTTTATCGGTTAACATGGACCGTTCAAAAGCATAAAATCAACATGTGACTTTACCGCTTTTGCAAGAACTACGTAGGTCTGATTTCCTCATCGCAATTGAGGATACGTAGGAGCAAAAGCCCCGCTTTTGTCGACCACCCCAAGAGATCGTTAATGGTCCAAATGCCTTAACGTTTCTCTCCTTTCAAAAACAAGAGATCGTTAATGGTCCAACGCCTTAACGTTTCTCCCCTTTCAAAATCAAAAGACCGTTTAATGGTTCAACACCTTAAATGACCTTTTGTTCAATAAAAACATATTTTGCAAAAAAGACAAAAACAACTTAACCAAACACTTTGTTCCGAAAGAACTACGTAGGTCTGATTTTCTCATCCCAATTGAGGAATACGTAGGAGCAAAGGGAAACACCCTTGTCGACCACTAAAAGAGAAAAAATATAAAAAGGGTATAAAGGATATAAGGACATAAAAGGGAACGTAAAAATCAAAGTCATGTTTGCACATTCGATTAAAGGCTGCCGTCCCTTGTGACGGACGTGTGGGGTGCTAATACCTTCCCCGCGCGTAAATACAACTCCCGAACCTTTCACTAAAAAGTTCGTAGATCGCGTCTTTTCCGGTTTTTCCGACGTTTTCCTCAAATAAACGTTGGTGGCGACTCCGCGCGTATTCCTTTCGTGGAACACGCATCCCGCGAGTCACGCGTCGCCCTCCCGCCGAAGGGTAGGTTGCGACAGTTGGCGACTCCACTGGGGACTGATTTTTAGAGAGTTAGGCCATTTAATCTTGTGCAAATGCTTTACCATGACTTACTCCTTTGTTGTTTTCCTTCATTATGTACTTGTGTATATAAACTCTTTGTTGCTTTTAGTGCGTTTTAAAATGTATGCATGAGGCAAATATTTATTCATTTGATGCACACAAACACCCACACTATTTGCACACACTGTGAGTGAAAAAGGGCCCTATACCCGGGTTCATGGGAACATAAGGAGTGGAGGTGAATCTGTGATCATGCTAGGTCTCCGACTTGCTTGATTACAGTGAACCCTCATCTAGAGCTTTTCTCTTTGAAAACTTATTGTTGCTAGTAGTCCCTACTGCTGCAATATGTTCTTCGAAGGGGATGATACCTCTAGAAACCATCAAGAGAGATATGACTACCTTGGGGATTATTACTAAAAGCCTAGTTAGCTTTTTCCCTTATAGGTCCCTTAAATAGGGGCACGGAGCAAACACGTTGCGTGCCATTTTTCACAATGCCATGCATAAGTATCATATACCCGTTTGCTTATGTTCAGTGAATATTATCATACTATGTACATCCCCGTATTGTACCTTTCGCATGTGCATCATGTGCGGGTTCCGTCTTAATCCCCTCTCTCGGGCAAACCAACGGAGGGTCCGTGTCACCTTCTTAAATACATACGTTGGGCACTTTGCTACCCCAAGACGTTGTATCTAAGAAGGAGACAATTTCCCGAGCTCCCGTATTCATAAATTGCATCCGTGTCATATGCATTCCTTCATGCATTCATCCATTCCACCCATGATAGATGTCGGAGTTTTGATTCGCACTAGATTTTATTTCACTTTAGTAAAACATGGGATCAAGTCAAAAGCCTTCGCTTAAAAAGAGGTTTTATCAAGTCAAAATCAAGAGCTTAGAGGTCACCAGTTTACGAAAGTTGGGGCAATTAATGGGTCAACTTCAACGGCAAGCCTTCTGCAAAGCCTATGGTAAGATTTGGGACCTAGCTAGGGTAGAAGTCTCCACAGAGTCCATTGCCTCCCTTGCCCAGTATTATGATCATCCGTTGAGGTGCTTCACTTTTGGGGACTTCCAACTATCACCCATGGTGGAAGAATTCGAAGAAATCCTAGGATGTCCTCTAGGGGGAAGGAAACCATACCTCTTCTCAGGGTTCTACCCCTCATTGGCCAGGATTTCTAAAAAAAGTCCAAATCTCGGCGCAGGAATTAGACCGCCAAAGGAAAGTCGAAAATGGGGTGGTCGGAATACCGAGAAAATATTTGGAGGTAAAAGCAAGAATCTTGGCAGATAAAGGCGAGTGGACCCCATTCATAGATATTCTCACACTGTTGATTTTCGAGGGAGTCCTCTTTCCAAATGTGGATGGGTTGGTGGACCTGGCAGCGATCGACGTTTTTCTCGCCTATCATAACCACAAGGAAAGTCCGGTTGTCGCTATGCTAGCCGACCTATATGACACCTTCGACCGAAGATGTGAAGAAAGCAATGCAAGGATTGTTTGCTGTACTCCAGCTCTCTATGTGGGGCTGGTTTCACACCTTTTTCTCCAAGAAGGTAGGCCCGTCTATCCGCTACAAGGTTACCGCTCGTGCGTCGAAAAAGGAAAGGCGAATTGGGACCAACTCTTGGCTAGCATGGGGGGGCGTCTGTTAATTGGTTCCCTCGCTAGAAGGAAGGAAGAATCAAGATTCTATCTTCATGCGAAGGATGTCCAAATGTTCCCTTGATGGGAACAAGGGGTTGTATTAATCTCGTTCTCGCCATAAGACAGCTTGGCTACCCCATGAGAGGAGCGCCATTAGACGAAAGCATCACGCCTTTCACCACACGGGGTTTTAGTGACCACAACGCGAGGGTACTCCAAGGAGTTCGCAAGGCATGGGATGTGGCGTGAAGAAAGGACAGAGAGCTTAGGGGAAGCAGTAATGGGATCATCGACGGCTATCATAAGTGGCTGAGAGTCCGAACACAAGGACTGGATTGGCTCCCAAATCTAAAGACTGTGAGAGACGATGAGGTTAAAGCTTCGGAAGAAAGTGATGAGGTACAAGCCCTAAAGGCAGAGCTTGAAAGAGCCTGGGTAGTCGAAGAGAAGTTCAAGTCCATAGCCATCAAAGTCTAAAAAGAGTATGATGAACTAAGGGATGTCAATATGGCCACCGATGAAGCCTTGGAATGAGAAACCAAGAAGGCCCGAAAGGAAGAACACGACCAAAGAAAAGTTTTGAGGGGCTTTATAGGGTAGCAATAGTGAGCTCAAGCTCCGAAGAGGTGAAAGGAATCATCACGGGTCAAAGGCATGATCTTGAAGGACGAGCTAAAGGTTTGCCTTAGGTCGAAAAGAAATTTGTCCCAACAGTTAAGCGAGACTGAAGGGAATATGTGGGCCATCATCGATAAGTGCAAAGAGAAGCTAAACCTAGCGGCGACTCACGAGCAAAGGCTAGAGGATGAGTACGCCAAGATATCAGCAGAAAGGGAAGCAAGGGAAAGGGTAATTGATTCATTGCACCAAGAGGCAACAATGTGGATGGACCGATTTGCTCTTACTTTGAACAGGAGTCAAGAACTTCCCCCATTGCTAGCCAAGGCCAAAGCAGTGGCGGACACCTACTCCGCCCCCGAGGAGATCCACGGACTTCTCAGCTATTGTCAGCATATGATAGACTTAATGGACCATATGATTAGAAACCGCTAGGAAGTTTGTATTGTCGCTCAGATCTTGACTAGTTATAACTTTTTGAAAAAAATGAGTTTATCCCACGTTTTTACTCCAAAAATCAGTGCGAATCAAGTCACTCCCACATTTTATCTCTAGCATGCATTGTATGTTGGTCTCGTCCTTTGTCACGGGAAGCCGGAAGGTCCATATCACCTTCTTAATTGTACACATGGGGCACTGCGCCCCCAAATGCGCAAGTAAGAAGAGATAATTTTCCGGGCTCTCGTGTCCGTAAAATGCATTCATATCATGCATCGCATAAGCATCTCTTCATAACATCATAATGAACATATCGTTCCTGCATTTCTCCGTTATCATATTCCAGCCTCCCATTTTGCATGAGTCATTGCATCATCATATGCGTTCAACATACTTTTTGTTTGCTCATACATGATCCTTGTATTTTCCTCTACAAAACAAAAACAAAAAAAAGGGAAGTACAAAAATTCACGCAGCATTCTTAGTTGCATATATTCCGTACCATGAGCCAACCATGTTGGGATCATAAACCCATTTCACTTAAAAACAAAATGATTGAACATGGTACCTAATGCATGTTTAAGTAAGAAAGGGTGTTTCTTCGGGCATCTCAATCTCATAATTACATTTTCCATGCATAGCATGCGTATTCTCGAGTCTTTCATCCCTATGAAATGTTGTTGAAGTATTGGCGATCAAAATTGCCATTCCCTGGGATACGGGGTTGAACCAAGCTCATGCTTTTACAAAAAGGTTCATCAAGTCAAGTTGAAATATGGAAGTAACCGTCTTGCAAAATTGGGGCAAAAGATGAATCGAGTCACATCACTGCTTCGTCTACTGCCAAACATATTTAGGATTGTTTATGTCCTTGTTACTTCCAGTTTCACCTTGACAAAGATGTCATGGACCATGTTGAAAATCTAAATTGATTCAACCCCATATCCTGCGTAAAAATTCACAATACTTCAACTGTACATCATTCGCATACATCCATGCTTTTAATTGGTTGCATTGCTCATTGCATTCTTTGTTGAAAAATAAAATAAAATAAAATAAAATAAAATAAAATGAACTTAATCATTGTTATCAAAAAGAAAAGGACACGCTTTACGGCACCCTTACCGAACTCGTGCTAGAGCTAGAGTAATGGGTGAAGCAGAGGAGGTGCAAGAGAAGATGAAGGCCGACATGGAGGCCATTAAAGAGAAAATGGCCACAATGATGGAGGCCATGATGAGCGTGAAGAAGATAATGGAAGCCAATGCGGTTGCAATTGCCGCTACCAGCGTTGTTGCTAAGGTGAACCTGATGTCCCCATCCGGCATCAACCAAATGAATCATCCAACCTCAGATATGGTAGGCAAAGATTTGGGAAGTACGGGCAGCCCCCATAATGTACAAATTCAAAACGAGCACGCCTTCCCGCCATATGGCTTGCCTCTCAACTATACGCCACCCAAAGTGGCGTACACTCCCAATAAGAATGTCAATAACTCCACTCCTATACCCATTGAGAGCCAACAACCCCAAACTGATCATGCACATGTCTCTTAAACCGTGGGGGGGACACATGAAATTCCCCACCACAATCTAGCCGACTTCGAGCCTTGCCTCGGATATGCCACGGAAGGGCAAGCAGTTGGTGGTATACCCCTACAAAACCCTTTGGAAGGCCCTCAGTATCACCCACAACTACACCTCTTGCATTCCACGACAAGTAAAAACCCTCATGCTATGGCAGGAATGGGAAAGTTGGATCATCTAGAGGAAAGGCTCAGGGCCATTGAAGGAGGTGAAGATTATGCCTTTGCTAACCTAAAAGAGTTGTTCCTAGAACCCAATATCATCACCCCTCCCAAGTTCAAGGTGCTGGACCTTGACAAGTACAAGGGGACTACTTGTCCCAAGAACCATCTAAAGATGTATTGTCAGAAGATGGGGGAATACGCAAAAGATGAGGAATTGCTAATACATTCCTTCCAAGAAAGTCTTACTGGGGTAGCTGTTACCTGGTACACTAACTTGGAATCTTCCCGAGTCCATTCTTGGAAGGACCTAATGGTTGCCTTTGTTAGGCAGTATCAGTACAATTTTGATATGGTTCCGGATAGGATGCAACTACAGAACATTTGCAAAAAGGGGGACGGATCTTTCAAAGAACACGCCCAAAAGGTGGAGGGATCTGGCGGCCCAGGTGGTACCCCCAATGATGGAAAGGGAGACGATGATCGTGATGGTAGACACATTATCGATACTCTACTATGAAAAGATGGTGGGCTACGCACCCTCAAAGCTTTGCGGATTTGGTCTTCGCCAGTGAAAGGATCGATGTGGGTCCGAAAAGAGGCAAATTTGATCATCCTACTAGGACGACTGAGAAAACTGGGGCAAATGAAGAGGGTGAGAAAGAGGGAGAAACCCATGCTGTGACTGCCATTCCTATACGGCCAAGTTTCCCACCAAACCCAACAATGTCATTACTCAGTCAATAACAAACCTCCTCCTTACCCACCACCCAGTTATCCACAAAGGCCATCCCTAAATCAACCACAAAGCCTGTCTACCGCACTTCCAATGACGAAGACCACCTTTAGCACAAACCAAAAAACACCAACAAAAAGGAATTTTGCAGCAAAAAGCCTGTAGGGTTCACCCCAAATTCCGTTGTCATATGCTAAACTTGATCCCATATCCACTCAATAATTCAATGGTAGCCATAACCCCAACCAAGGTTCCTCAACCTCCATTTTTCTGAGGATACGACTCGAACGCAACGTGTGCTTATCGTGGAGGAGCCCTGGGGCATTCCATTGAGCATTGTATGACCCCGAAGCATAAAGTGTGAAGTCTAATTGATACGGGCTGGCTGAAATTTGAGGAGAATCGCTTGTTGAATCATAACATTGACAAGCAACACCATACATGGGGCAATTCTGGAAGCTGTTGTTATGACTCATCAGGATTTTCAAGTTTATGCCATTATTATAAACCACAGTTACAATGCTAAATGATATGGATAAAATGGACATCCTTGTCCCTCATCCTCTCACAAACGCATGTTTGCTTATTCAACTTTCACCGGAATGTGGGTGCAAGCCATTGGTCTATTTGCTCAAGCGACCTACGCTCCTGAGTGTTGACTTCCAAGACTGTTCAATCAGAGATTACTCGTCTTGCACGTTGGTGGGGGTGCCGTAAAACAACGAGTAAAGTTCAAAACAAATAAGTTTCAAAATAAAAAAATAAGTTTCAAAATAAAAAAAAATAAAAAGGCATTTAATTGACTGTGTTTTCAAGTAAAAATATAGACGTTCATGTGACTTCATTTTATCATTCCAGAAAGTTTGTCTTCTTAGAGAAGCGAGTTGTCAAGAATAGGATGTTGGACAAATGGCCTCAGTTACCTTAAGAAAAAAGGGGGTTGAATTAAGATGCAAAGACTATTCCCCAATTGAACTATCACTCTTTCTTTTTGGATTAACAATGCACCCTTAACATGAATTACTCAAAAGACAAATCAAAATAAACTTCTTTAAAGCAAAAGATAAATAGCAATAAAAGAAGTTTAAAGGAAGAGAGAAATGCAAACTTGATTTATACTGGTTCGGCCACTTCCCGCGCCTACGTCCAGTCCTCAAGAAACCCACTTGAGATTTTCCACTCTCTTTGTAAAACTCCTTTTACAAAGTCTGAACCACACAGGGACAACCCTTCCCTTGTGTTCAAGAATCCTCTACAATAAGAGACTCTCAGTCTCTTAATCCCTTTTCAGAAGTAAGAAGAAGAGAAGAATAAATCTCTCTTAAAAGGGATAGATTGTACAATGAAGACCAATCAAAATTCCTTATTGAATATGCAAGTGGTTGACCAAGGAATCTTTTTGAGAGGATAAGACAGTTCAGTTCAGAAAAACTCTTAATCTTTTGAGAGGATAAACTTTGTGGGCAATGAAAACTCTCTTTAAATTCGTGTTTCCAAGTCACCTTTGATGGCCATTCATAAACCATTTGAATAGATGTGACTCTTGGAAATTATTTTCTGAAAATCTCCTCTGGTAATCGATTACAAGACTTGTGTAATAGATCACAGGCTTTAAAATTTGAATAAATTGCTGGTAATCAATTACCATCCATGTGTAATCGATTACACATTATAAATTTTGAATTCAAATTTCTAGTGACTGTTATAAACATTTTCAACTGCTGGTAATCGATTACCGAAGAACAAATCTCAATTTGAAATGATAGAATTCTTTGGTCAAACCTTTTGTTTTTTCAATTTGGAAACTTCTTCCAAAAGATTCTTGAAATCAACTTGATCATATATCTTGACTTTCTTGGATTCTTGTCTTGAATAAAACTTAGAAGCACTTGATCCTTTAGCATCATCAAGACATCAAAACATCTTGCTTCTACATAGGAGTCATTTGACTTAATCCATCAGCTGAAAAATCCTTCAACTATTTCTCGTCCTTGGAAAATTCTTTTTGCAAGAATCAATTGCGTCTTTCATTCTTCCTCACTACGAGGTTGTGAAAACAAGACAACAATTGGTACCTCTAAGCCCTACACTGGGGCAATGAAAGGCCCCATGCATAAACCTCAAACGAACCTAGGGGCAGATTAGAAGTTCTCACTCAATAGGTTCCCAGCTACAAGGTCATGACGAAAGACAACGATTGGTACCTCAAAGCCTTACACTGGGGCAATGAGGGGCACCGTGCATGAGCCTCAAGTGAACATAGGGGCCGATCAAAAGTTCACACCCGTCGATGTTTTTAAACAAGAAAAAAAAGGGGAGACAAGCCCTGGAATTTCAATAGATTGATTAATTATCAAACGACTCCATTCCCGTCACTCCAAAACGGTCAAGTGACTAAATCAAACAGAACATACACTCTGAGGGAGTTCCCAGAGAGATTTGCAAAAAGATAGGATGAGGTTGCATGAATTATCACCTCTTTCAAAAGGACAATCAATCTGTGTTTTCCAAAAAAAATTAAATCAAAATCAAAAAATAGGGAAAGAATGTCATGAACATTGTACAACTTTCCATTACATTGCATTGTTTCATATGAAGTCCGCATTTACCAAATTTCACGACAAAGGTTGCATGCATCTGCATCCCTAAAAATCATGTTAACTGCATAGATTTCCTACATCTAATGTCCAAATCTTGTGGATTTGGGATGACCGGCCCTCTTGATGAGTCGATCTCTTGCTTTCTCATAAGGGTGGACCCTTGGGTACTTGTACCTATCACCTTGAGAGGACTACATGTCCTCGCCATCAGAGGACTGCATGTCCTCAACTTCAGAGGGCTACACGCCCTCGCCATCAGAGGACTACACATCCTCGCCTTGAGAGGGCTACACGCCCTCACCTTGGGTACTAGTTACCCTCACCGTTGAGAGGACTACACGTCCTCGCCTTGAGAGGACTACACGCCCTCACCATTAGAGGGCTGCACGCCCTCACCTCTAGAGGACTACATGTCCTCGCCTTGAGAGGGCTACACGCCCTCACCTTGGGTACTAGTTACCCTCACCGTTGAGAGGACTACATGTCCTCGCCATCAGAGGACTGCATGTCCTCAACTTCAGAGGGCTACACGCCCTCGCCATCAGAGGACTACACATCCTCGCCTTGAGAGGGCTACACGCCCTCACCTTGGGTACTAGTTACCCTCACCGTTGAGAGGACTACACGTCCTCGCCTTGAGAGGACTACACGCCCTCACCATTAGAGGGCTGCACGCCCTCACCTCTAGAGGACTACATGTCCTCGCCTTGAGAGGGCTACACGCCCTCACCTTGGGTACTAGTTACCCTCACCGTTGAGAGGACTACACGTCCTCGCCTTGAGAGGACTACACGTCCTCACCATCAGAGGGCTGCACGCCCTCACCTCTAGAGGACTACATGTCCTCGCCTTGAGAGGGCTACACGCCCTCACCTTGGGTACTAGTTACCCTCACCGTTGAGAGGACTACACGTCCTCGCCTTGAGAGGACTACACGTCCTCACCATCAGAGGGTTGCACGCCCTCACCTCCAGAGGACTACACCTCCTCGCCTTGAGAGGGCTGCACGCCCTCACCTTTAGAGGGCTACGTGTCCTCATTTTCAGTGTGCTCGACATCCACACCTTAAAAGAATTTAAGGTCCTCTGCCCTTAAATGCTTAACCGAGACTTGCCCTTCCGATTAAGGGGCCAGTAGTTTCCTTTTAACGGTTCCTGGGCCACCCCTGATATTGGAGGAGGGCCAACTGTGCGAGCACAACCAGAGAGGGAGGCTATCACACAGCTACTATGCATACCGGGGCAAGATTTCACCCGTGCCGCTGCAAAGAGACGAGTGCGGATCATGCGCACCAACATGACCACTCTTACACAGATATAGATGACATTGCTACTTAGCAACATTCTGCCCAACGACCGCAACGCCAATCTCCCCCTGCAAAAGTATCAGTTGGTCTGTGTCGTCCCGACATGGGTAAGTATGCATATAGTTCAACTGATTTCTGATACCATCTATTGTTTGCAGGGATCGCACCCACAAGACACCCAGTGGACCCGGAAAAGTCCAACAGGGCCCTGGGGTTTCCAGCTCTGGTTACGAGCCTCTATCAGTCCTACAGGGTGCCCGTACCCCCCCGGCAAGGTTATGTCATCATAGGTAAGTATGCACATCGCTCAACTGATTTCTGATTTCATCAATTGTTTGCAGGGATCGCACCTGCAAGACACCCAGTGGACCCGAAGAAGTCCAACAGGGTCTTGGAGTTGTCAAGCTCTAATTACGGGTCTCTGTCAGTTCTACGGAGTACCTGTCACCTCCAGCAAGGGCATCAGGCCCCCTACTAATCGAGCTTTCATCAAGAAGTATTGCGCCCCAGACAGGCGCAGGGCGAAACACCACAACAGCATTGGGATGGTCGGCAGCGGGAAACAGACGCACCGCCATCACCTCTAGAGTTCACCTCTGCTCATCCACAAAAAGGTTTGAGTATTGCCTACACAACATGGCCGACCAATAGGCGACCAAGTCCAAAGCCAAATGTAAGAAAAGTACTTGGTCAGTGACCGACAAGTCATAAGGCGTCCAGCTAAAGACGTTAAAGAAGCGCTACTAGGAGGCAACCTAGTACCTTTTGAATCTATGTTTGTTATTTGATCACTTTTTATAGTAGGATGCACCTAGTTGCTCATGATCCTGGGGATTTAAATAAAACAAGCGCAAGCTCGGAAGGTAGTCATACCTCACAAAATATATATATGTATGTTTAGGTAGTGAAAATACCTTAGATATGGATGTATGTAAACAAAAAAAAACACTTCACAAAATATATATGTATGTTTAGGTAGGAAGATACCTTAGATATGCATGTATGTAACAAAAAAATACTTCACAAAATATATATATGTATGTTTAGGTAGAAAGATACCTTAGATATGCATGTATGTAAACAAAAACACACTTCACAAAATATATATATGTATGTTTAGGTAGCAAGATACCTTAGATATGCATGTACGTAGCAAAAAGATACCTCACAAAATATATATATGTATGTTTAGGTAGCAAGATACCTTGGATATGCATGTATATAGCAAAAATATCTCACAAAAATATACACATGTTTAGGTAGCAAAATACCTCATGAAAAAAAAAGGAAAAAAAAACAAAAACAAACAAGAAAAAGAAATAACAAATAAAAAAAGGAAAAAGAGAGAAAAAAGAAAAATAAGTTGTCTAGCTGAAAAACCAACATGCTTTTGAAAAGAGATGACTTCCAACTTTTCTTTGAAGAAAAATTCGCTGATCATAGCTAGTTTTTGAAAAAAAAATGTGTGTACACCTGAAGGGTGAATGCTGTGAAATTTTCCCGGACGCCCGAAATGAACTTGGATGAATGCACAAATGGATAAAAGAACATATTTTGGAAACATTGGGTTGACTAAAATAGAGGAAATGAATCCTGAGCCTTAGCATCACATGACCATAAAAATTTGACACTTGAGTGTCCACATAGGTGCATGCATGACCAGCTTTGCATAAAATTTCCAAATCATCATTTTTGCATTTGTGTCATGGAAATAATGTGGGGCATCCCTTTTATCCTTGAGCCAAACCAAACCCTGACATGTATCATGCCTAGCCATTCTACAAGTCTTGAGCCAAAATCCTGACTCACCATAAACCTTGACCCAGGGTGAGAATGTCAATCCTTACCCTCGGAAGCAAAAAAGAAGAGAAGGAAAATTTCCAATCAAAGAAAAAGAGAAGGAAAATTTCCAATCAAAGGAAAAAAGGAAGCAAGGAAATTCCCAATCAAAGAGTGGGAGAAAGAAAAAAGAAAAGAAAGAAAATTCCCAACCAAAGAATGGGAGAAAGTAAAAAAGAAGAAAGCTCCTGGTCAAAGAAACCAGAAGAAATGTGCAGAGAGGTCTTTGGACCGGACAATATCTGAACAATACAGAATTGTCACCAAATGAACAAAAAGAAGGAAAGGAAACCACGACCTAAAATGGTCTTCCCCCTTTAATTGCCAACCAAAATCTTGTGCGCTAGCGACTTTTTCGCCTCACACTAAACAAAGACAGAAAAGGAAAAAGCCAACAAAAAAATCAAAAGCCAAAAACACACAAAAGCCGAAAAACCCACCAAAAGAACCCATTCCCAAGGGAAGTCCTATTGATCCATGATCACACATGTAATTTTTGATTTGATAGGAAATAATTTGCAAAGTCAAGTCTTGATATATCTATGGTTCGGAATTAGGATGAAACACTTACCTGTGCGAGATTGATACACTTTGAGTGATTTTCTTCTATTTTGTCGAACCCAGTGTTTCCTCTAAATGTTCATTTAGAAACGAAATGCTAACATCCAAAATCTCAGTTAAGGTTATGGGGGATTTCATCAGCAGACTCTCCTTCCCCGGTAAACGCATTGTTTTTCACTCAAAAAAGCGTATGCTGCTCTAATCAGTTGGAATATTTATCTCTTTACTAAAGCATGTTTGCATTTTAGCGAAGAAAACACCGAGACTTTTTCAAGTCTCACAAGTTATCCAGAACTACGTAGGTCTGAGTTCCTCATTGGAGGATACGTAGGAGCAAGAGCCTCGCTTTTGTCGACCACACCGCCTTTTGTTGCCATGACTCAAGAGCTGGTAGCCCGCGGAGACACCTTACGGTTATCCGCACCTCGTCATTCAGTGATCCCAAGTGTGATTGACGAGCAGAGACCAATATGGTCATCTGCGCCCTTTCCGGAGATGTCAGCATTTTCCGATGGAGACTTTTCAAGTCTCACAAGTTATCAAGAACTACGTAGGTCTGAATTCCTCATTGGAGGATACGTAGGAGCAAGAGCCTTGCTTTTGTCGGCCGCCCCATAATCTTTGTCATACTGACCCTGAGGTCATGTGGCATGCACCCTTTTGTCATCCAGAGGCGGCGGGCCCGATGATACGCGGAGATACCTTATGGTTCTCCGCACCCTTTTGTCATCCAGAGGCGGCGGGCCCGATGACAAGCAGAGATACCTTACGGTTATCCGCACCCTTTTGTCATCCAGAGGCGGCGGGCCCGATGACAAGCAGAGACCAAGTTTGGTCATTCTGCACCCTTGTATCATCCAGAGGCGGCGGGCCCGATGATACGCGGAGATACCTCACGGTTATCCGCACCCTTTTGTCATCCAGAGGCGGCGGGCCCGATGACAAGCAGAGACCAAGTTTGGTCATTCTGCACCCTTGTATCATCCAGAGGCGGCGGGCCCGATGATACGCGGAGATACCTTACGGTTATCCGCACCCTTTTGTCATCCAGAGGCGGCGGACCCGATGACAAGCAGAGACCAAATTTGGTCATTCTGCACCCTTGTATCATCCAGAGGCGGCGGGCCCGATGATACGCGGAAATACCCGAGTGGTTATCCGTATAAACATTCTTTTGCTATCTGTAAGACAGAACGCTTGATAGCATGCAGAGACTGACATAGTCTTCTGCACCTTTTGTTCCTCCGGGAACAACAAGTCATTTACATGCGGAAATTTCATGGTCACCCGCGACTCTCATCAACCGAGAGGAGCGAAATTAGTGTCATACACTAATTTTCGTCCGGGGACTTTTGCTTGATGACATGCGACCTTTCTTTGGTCCTTGCGAGGTGCTTGGCACCCATCATTAGGCAATTTGTGAAAATCCGGGAACGACAAGTCATGGTCACCCGTGACTCTCGTCAACCGAGAGGAGCGAAATTAGTGTCATACACTAATTTTCGTCCGGGGACCTTTGCTTGATGACATGCGACCTTTCTTTGGTCCTTGCGAGGTGCTTGGCACCCATCATTAGGCAATTTGTGAAAATCCGGGAACGACAAGTCATGGTCACCCGCGACTCTCGTCAACCGAGAGGAGCGAAATTAGTGTCATACACTAATTTTCGTCCGGGGACCTTTGCTTGATGGCATGCGACCTTTCTTTGGTCCTTGCGAGGTGCTTGGCACCCATCATTAGGCAATTTGTGAAAATCCGGGAACAATAAGTCATTTGCATGTGGAGATTTTATGGTCACCCGCGACTCTCGTCAAATCGAGAGGAACGAAATTAGTGTCTTATCTTTACTTTCCTTTTATCTCCAATAAAAGACAAGTAAAGAGGGGCAACTGTCATACCCTAATTTCGTCCGGGGACCTTTGCTTGATGACATGCGACCTTTCTTTGGTCCTTGTGAGGTGCTTGGCATCCATCATTGGGAAATTTGTGAAATTCCAGGACATGCCGAAAAACCAAAAAAAATATATTGATGCACAATCCGTAAGTTTTCGTGACACACCGGAAATCAAATGGAAGCATCATTGCATAATTAAGTGAGGTTCCGTAACATTCCGTAAGTCAAAAGGGGGATGATTATGTAATCCGCAAGGTTCCGTAACATTACGAAAAGAAAACAAGTATCGTTACGAGATTCGTAAGTTTCCGTAACTTTACGAAAAAAGAATCACCAAAAAAGGTAAGGGGGTGAACTTATCAAGATAGGGGTGTAAATAGCAATTCAAATCTAGGCCCTTCTAGAACATTTTGGAAGTTGGGTTGCTTAAGGAGGAAGCAACTGGGCGGCAAGCTCCTCCACGTTTTTGAAAAAATGGTTTTCGGGGCTTCCGCGGCTTCCGTAATACTTCCGTAAAATTTCCGAAAACCTTGGGTAAGCATATTCCACTTAACATTGGTAAAAGGGAAAAGAAAAAAGATGAAAATCAAATTCGAAAACAGTTCCGTAAGGCTTCCGTAACTTTTCCGTAAAATACGAAAAGGGGGGTGAACTTAGTAATTCGGGTGCGCTTAGAAATCTTCTTCATTAAGTCTTTGGGCGGCAAGCACCTCCTTTTTTTTTCTATAAATAGGGGAGGGGGGAGCTGTTTCAAAATGTTCAAGACCCCTTTGGCTATGCATTTCGGCTATTTTGGGCAAAAAACACGTTTTCGTGAAGAAAAATCAAGTCGAAGTACTTCCGTAACGCTTCCGTAAGCGATTCTGTGGAAATTCTTCATCGTTCTTCGTCGTTCTTCACCGTTCTTCATCCGTTCTTCGTTCGTTCTTCGTTCTTCAACAGGTAAGTTTTCGAATTCGAGACTTTCAATTCATTTCTTGTTTTGTGTACTTTCACTTTAATTTCGTTTACTTTCAGTTTTCTTTTCTTCCGTTTTTAACGTGCTTTAACCATTTATTTAAGCCGTTTTCTCGTCTAATAAATGATAAAATGAATTTCAACCGATCATTTGTGTTGTAATCTCGTTTAATCACTGTTAAAACGAAATCTAACTGATCGTTCACGCTATAACCTCGGTTAAACCAAAAAAAGTAAAATAATAATAAAATAATCAAAATATCTTTGAATAAAATAATAAAAAAAATCAATCGGACGTTTTTCTTTGAAAGTTTCCTTGAATGAATTGATTAATAACCAAAGTGAAACTAAGACTAAAATCAACTCACAAATCAAGTTTTTTTCCGAAAAATCACTAAAAACCGTTTTAAGGTCCAACGCCTTAAACGGTCCTCTTTGCTTTTATCGGTTAACATGGACCGTTCAAAAGCATAAAATCAACATGTGACTTTACCGCTTTTGCAAGAACTACGTAGGTCTGATTTCCTCATCGCAATTGAGGATACGTAGGAGCAAAAGCCCCGCTTTTGTCGACCACCCCAAGAGATCGTTAATGGTCCAAATGTCTTAACGTTTCTCTCCTTTCAAAAACAAGAGATCGTTAATGGTCCAACGCCTTAACGTTTCTCCCCTTTCAAAATCAAAAGACCGTTTAATGGTTCAACACCTTAAATGACCTTTTGTTCAATAAAAACATATTTTGCAAAAAAGACAAAAACAACTTAACCAAACACTTTGTTCCGAAAGAACTACGTAGGTCTGATTTTCTCATCCCAATTGAGGAATACGTAGGAGCAAAGGGAAACACCCTTGTCGACCACTAAAAGAGAAAAAATATAAAAAGGGTATAAAGGATATAAGGACATAAAAGGGAACGTAAAAATCAAAGTCATGTTTGCACATTCGATTAAAGGCTGCCGTCCCTTGTGACGGACGTGTGGGGTGCTAATACCTTCCCCGCGCGTAAATACAACTCCCGAACCTTTCACTTAAAAGTTCGTAGATCGCGTCTTTTCCGGTTTTTCCGACGTTTTCCTCAAATAAACGTTGGTGGCGACTCCGCGCGTATTCCTTTCGTGGAACACGCATCCCGCGAGTCACGCGTCGCCCTCCCGCCGAAGGGTAGGTTGCGACAACATGTATGCACAAAACACGAGTCAACAAAACGAAACAAACATTAGTCCCTCAAGTTATAAACACAAGATAACATACAAATGATGGAACATACGAATTTGGGGATCCCATGGTCATGTGGCTCCGCATGCCACCGGACTCTTGTGTCATGGTAACAAAAGGTGGGGTGGTCGACAAAAGCAGGGCTTTTGCTCCTACGTATCCTCAATTTGTGATGAGGAACTCAGACCAATCTAGTTCTTGATAACTGTGAGACTAAAAATAGTCTCGGTGGTTTCTTCACCAAAATGCGAACATGCTTTAGTAAAGAGACAAAACTTCCAACTGATCAGAGCAACATATGCTTTTTGGATGAAAAACAATGTGTCTATCGGGGAAGGAGAGTATGCTGATGAAATTTTCTCATAACTGTAAATGAGATTTTGGATGTTAGCATTTCGTTTCTAAACGACCATTTAGAGTAAACACTGGGTCCAACAAAGATAGGAGAAAATCACTCAAAGTGTATAATCTCACACAGGTAAGTGTTTTATCCTAATTCTGAACCATAGATATGTCATGACTTGATTTTGCAAATCATTTCCTATCAAATCAAAGATTACATGCGTGATCATGGATCAATAGGACTTATTTTGGGAATGGCTTTGAGTGTTTTTGCCTTTTCCTTTTCTGTTTTTGTTTAGTGCGTGGAGAGAAAGTCGCTAGCGCACAGGATTTTGTCGGCAATCAAAGGGAGAGGACCACTTTAGGTCGTGGTTTCCTTTTTCTTATTTACTTGGTGACAATTCTGTACTGTTCAGATATTGTCTGGTCCAAAAGACCTTTCTGGATGTTTCTTCTGTTTTCTTCCGATCCTTGATCGAGAATTTTCTTTCCTTTTTTTGCTTTCTTCCACTCTTTGATTGGGAATTTTTCTTTTTTCTTTTTTTTTTGTTTTCCGAGGGCAAGGATTGACATTCTCACCCTGGGTCAAGGTTTATGATAAGTTGGGATTTTGGCTCAAGGCTTGTAGAACGGCTGGTCATGATATATGTCAGGGTTTGGCCAGCGGTTCGGGGATAAAGGGGATGTCCTACATTATTTCCATGATACACATGCAACAATGATGATTAGGAATTTTTATGCAAAACTGGTCATGCATGCACCCATGTGGACACTCAAGCATCAAGTTTTTATGGTCATGTGACACTAGGGCTCAAGATTCATTTTCCCTATTTTAAGTCAACCCAGTATTTCCAAAATATGTTCTTCTATCAATTCATGCATTCATCCGAGTCCATTTTGGGCGTTCGAAAAATTTTCACAGCATTCACTCTTCAGGTGTATACAGATTTTTTTTCAGAAACTGGTTAAGATCAGTAAAATCTTTCAAAGAAAAGTTGGAAATTATCTTTTTTCACAAGCATGTTTTTTAGCTAGACAACTTTTATTTTTTATATCTTTTTTATCTTGTATTTTTTTCTTCCTTCTTATTCTTTTCTTGCTCGCTCTCTTTTTGCTCTTTTTTTTCATGAGGTATTTTGCTACCTAAACATACGTATATTTTTGTGAAGTATTTTGCTATATACATGCGTGTCCCGGGTATCTTGCTACCTAAACATACATATATATGTTTTGTGTGATATTTTTGCTATATACATGCATATCTAAGGTATCTTGCTACCTAAACATACATATATATATATTTTGTGAAGTATTTTTGCTACATACATGCATATTCAAGGTATTTTTCTACCTAAACATACATATATATTATTTTTTTGTGAGGTATGACTACCTTCCGAGCTTGTGCTTGTTTTATTTAAATTCCTAGGATCATGAGCAACTAGGTGTGTCCTGCTATGACTTGAGAAACAAAAGTGATCAAATAACAAGCAGAGATTTAAAAGGTACTAGGTTGCCTCCTAGTAGCGCTTCTTTAACGTCTTGAGCTGGACGCGTGATGGCTTGTCAGTCACGAACCTAGTACTTTGCTTACTTTTGGCTTTGGACTTGGTCGCCTATTGGTCGGCCATGGGTCGTAAGCAACGCTTTAACCTTTTTTGGATGAGCTGAGGTGAACTCTAGAGGTGATGGCGGTGCGTCTGTTGCTCGTTGCTGGCCATCCCCAGGCTGCTGTGGTGTTTCGCCCTGCGCCTGCCTGGGGATGCAGTACTTCTTGATGAAAGCTCGATTAGTAGGGGGCCTGATGCCCTTGCTGTAGGTGACAGGTACTCCGTAGAACTGACATAGACCCGTAATTAGAGCTTGACAACTCCAAGACCCTGTTGGACTTCTTCGGGTCCACTGGGTGTCTTGCAGGCACGATCCCTACAAACAATAGATGAAATCAGAAATCAG
The DNA here is from genome assembly GCF_000004515.6 of Glycine max. Classification (NCBI taxonomy): domain Eukaryota; kingdom Viridiplantae; phylum Streptophyta; class Magnoliopsida; order Fabales; family Fabaceae; genus Glycine; species Glycine max. The sequence goes on from NC_038251.2 coordinate 30,502,286, forward strand.
TTGAGCGATGTGCATACTTACCTATGTCATGATGACGTGACCTTGTCGGGGGGAACGGGCACCCTGTAGGACTACAGAGGCCCGTAACTAGAGCTGGAAACCCCAGGGCCCTATTGGACTTCTCCGGGTCAACTGGGTGTCTTTGTGGTTGCGATTCCTGCAAACAATAGATGGTATTAGAAATAAGTTGAACCATATGTATACTTACCTATGTCATGATGGCATGACCTCGCTGGGGGAACGGGCACCCTGTAGGACTGACAGAAGCCCGTAACCAGAGCTGGAAACCCCAGGGCCCTGTTGGACTTCTTTGGGTCCATTGGGCGTCTTGTGGGCGCGATCCCAATTGATGCATCTGCAGGGGGAGATTGGCATTGTGGTCGCTAGGCAAAATGTTGCTAAATAACAACATCATCCATATCCATGTAAGAGTGGTCATGTTGGTGTGCATGATCCGCACTCGTCTTTTTGCAGCGGCACGGGTGAAATCTTGCCCCAGTATGCATACTAGATGCGTGATAGCCTCCCTTTCTGGATGTGCTCGCACAGTTGGTCGCCCTCCAATATCAGCGGGTGGCCTAGGAACTGATAAAAGGAAACTAACTAGCCCCTTAACTGGGAGCGCAAGTCTCGGTTAAGCATCTAAGGGCAAAGAACCTTATATTCTTCTAAGGTGTGGATATGGAGCACACTGAAAATGAGGACGCGTAGCCCTATAAAGGCGAGGGCGTGCAGCCCTCTGCAGGCGAGGATGTCCAGTCCTCTGATGGCGAGGACATATGGTCCTCTAAAGGTTATAGGTACCAGTACCCAAGGGTCCACCTTTATGAGAAAACAAGAGGTCGGCCCATCGAGAGGGCCGGTCATCCAACAAGATTGGACACGAGATGTAGGAAATCTATGCAGTTAACATGATTTTTAGGGATGTAGACGCATGCAACCTTTGTTGTGAAATTTGGTAATGCTGACCTCATATGAAACAATGCAATGCAATGGAAAGTTGTACAATGTTCAGGACATTCTTTCCCTATTTTGTGATTTTGATTTTGATTTAATTTTTTTTTTTGGAAAACACAGATTGACTGTCCTTTTGAAAAAGGTGATAATTCATGCAACCTTATCCTATCTTTTGCAAATCTCTCCGAGAACTCCCTCAGAGTGTATATTCTGTTTGATTTAGTCACTTGACCATTTTGGAGTGACGGCAATGGAGCTGTTTGACGTTTAATCAATCTATTGAAATTTCAGGGTTTGTCCCCCCCCCCCTTTTTTATTTTAAAAACATCGACGGGTGAGAACTTTTGATCTGCCCTTATGTTCACTTGAGGCTCATGCACGATGCCCCTCATTGCCCCAGTGTAAGGCTTTGAGGTACCAATTGTTATCTTTCGTCATGACCTTGTAGTTGGGAACCTATTGGGTGAGAACTTCTAATCTGCCCCTAGGTGCGCTTGAGGTTTTTTTGCATGGTGCCTTTCATTGCCCCAGTGTAAGGCTTTGAGGTACAATCGTTGTCTTTCGTCATGACCTTGTAGCAAGGAACCTATTGGGTGAGAACTTCTAATCTGCCCCTAGGTTCATTTGAGGTTTAAGCATGGTGCCTTTCATTGCCCCAGTGTAGGGCTTAGAGGTACCAATTGTTGTCTTGTTTTCACAACCTCGTAGTGAGGAAGAATGAAAGAAGCAGTTGATTCTTGCAAAAAGAATTTTCCAAGGACGAGAAATAGTTGAAGGATTTTTCAGTTCATGGATTTAAGTCAAATGACTCCTATGTAGAAGCAAGATGTTTTGATGTCTTGATGATGCTAAAGGATCAAGTGCTTCTAAGTTTTATTCAAGACAAGAATCCAAGAAAATCAAGATATATGATCAAGTTGATTTCTAGAAACTTTAGGAAGAAGTTTCCAAATTGAAAAAAACAAAAGGTTTGACCAAAGAATTCTATCATTTCAAATTGAGATTTGCTCTCTGGTAATCGATTACCAGCAGCTGAAAAATGTTTATAACAGTCATTAGAAATTTGAATTCAAAATTTATAATGTGTAATCGATTACACATGGACGGTAATTGATTACCAGCAGTTTATTGAACGTTTTAATTCAAATTTTTAAAACCTGTAATCGATTACACAAGTCTTGTAATTGATTACCAGAGGGGATTTTCAGAATATAATTTCCAAGAGTCACATCTGTTCAAATGGTTTATGAATGGCCATTAAAGGTCTATTTATATGTGACTTGGAAACACGAATTTAAAGAGAGCTTTTATTGCCCAAAAAAGTTTCATCCTCTCAAAAGATTAAGAGAGTTTTTCTGAACTGAAATGTCTTATCCCCTCAAAAAGATTCCTTGGTCAACCACTTGCATATTTAATAAGGAATTTTGACTGATCTTCATTTTACAATCCATCTCTTTTAAGAGAGATTTCTTCTTCTCTTCTTCTTATTTCTGAAAAGGGATTAAGAGACCGTGGGTCTCTTGTTGTAGGGGATTCTTGAACACAAGGGAAGGGTTGTCCCTGTGTGCATTGTAAAATGAGGCCATTTGTCCAACATCCTATTCTTGATAACTCACTTCTCTCTAAAAAGACAAACTTTCTGGAATGATAAAATGAGGTCACATGAACGTCTTGAAAACACAGTCAATCAAATGCTTTTTTTTTTATTTTTCTTTTTGAACCCTCTTTTTTTATTTTGGAACTTATTTGTTTTGAACTTTACTCGTTGTTTTACGGCAGCCCCACCAACGCGCAAGACGAGTAATCTCTGATTGAACGGTCTTGGAAGTCCAAACTCAGGAGCACAGGTCGCTTGAGCAAACAGACCAATGGCTTGCACCCACTTCCGGTGAAAGTTGAAAATCCTGATGAGTCATTAGAGACATCTAACAATAGCTTTCAAAATTGCCCCATGTGTGGCATCTCTTGTCAATGTCAGGATTTACACGTGATTCTCCTCAAATTTCAGCCAGCCCATATCAATTAGACCTTGCACCTTACGCTTCAGAGCCCTACAATGCTCAATGGAACGCCCCGGGGCTTCTCCGTGACAAGCACACGTTGCGTTCGAGTCGTATTCTAGGAGAAATGGAGGTTGATGAACCTTGGCTAGGGTTATGGCTACCATTGAATTATCAAGTAGATATGGGAGTAAGTCAGCATAGGACACTGGAATTGGGGTGAATTCTACAGGCTTTCTCGCTGCAAAATTCAATTCTTGGTTGGTGTTTTTGGTTTGTGCTAAAGGTGGTGTTCGTCATTGGAAATGCGGTAGACAGACTTTGTGGTTGATTTAGGGATTGCCTTTGTGGATAACTGGGCAGTGGGTAAGGAGAAGGTTTGTTATTGGCTGAGTAATGACATTGTTGGGTTGGTGGGAAACTTGGCCATATAGGAATGGCAGTTACAGCATGGGCTTCTACTTCATCCTCACCCTCTTCATTTGCCCCAATTTTCTCATTCGTGCAAGTAGGATGACTAAATTTTCCTCTTTTCGGACCCACATCGATCCTTTCACTGGCGAAGACCAAATCCGCAAAGCTTTGAAGGTGTGTAGCCCACCATCTTTTCATAGTAGAATACCGATAATGTGTCTACCATCACGATTATCGTCTCCTTTTCCATCATTAGGGGTACCACTTGGGCTGCCAGATCCCTCCACCTTTGGGTGTATTCTTTGAAGGATTCATGCTCCCTTTTGCACATGTTTTGTAGTTGCATCCTATCCGAAGCCATTATACTGACACCGCCTAACGGAGGCAACCATTAGGTCCTTCCAAGAATGGACTCGGGAAGGTTCCAAGCTAGTGTACCAGGTAACAGCTACCCTATTAAGACTTTCTTGGAAGGAATGTATCAGCAATCCCTCATCTTTTGCGTATGCCCCCATCTTCCGATAATACATCTTTAGATGGTTCTTGGGGCCAGTAGTCCCCTTGTACTTGTCAAAGTCCAGCACCTTGAACTTGGGAGGGGTGATGATATTGGGTACTAGGAACAACTCTTCTAGGTTAGCAAAGGCATAATCTTCACCTCCTTCAATGGCCCTGAGCCTTTCCTCTAGATGATCCAACTTTCCCATTTCTGCCATAGCATGAGGGTTTTTACTTGTTGTGGAATGCAAAAGGTGTAGCTGGGGGTGATACTGAGGGCCTTCCGAACTGTTTTCAAGGGGTATACCACCAACTGCTTTCCCTTCAGTGGCATATCCGAGCCAAGGCTCGAAGTCGGCTAGATTGTGATGGGGAATTTCATGTGTCTCCCCCACGGTTTAAGAGACATGTGCATGATCAGTTTAGGGTTGCTGGCTCTCAATGGGTATAGGAGTGGAGTTATTGACATTCTTATTGGGAGTGTACGCCACATTGGGTGGCGTATAGTTGAGAGGCAAGCCATATGGCGGGAAGGCGTGCTCGTTTTGAATTTGCACATCATGGGGGCCGCCCATACTTCCCAAATCTTTGCCTACCATATCTGAGGTTGGATGATTCATTTGGTTGATGCCGGATGGGGACGTCGGGTTCACCTTAGCAACAACACTAGTAATGGCAATTGCAACCGCATTGGCTTCCATTATCTTCTTCACGCTCATCATGGCCTCCATCATTGCAGCCATTTGCTCTTTCATGGCCTCCATGTCAGCCTCCATCTACTCTTGTACCTCCTCCGCTTTACCCATTACTCTAGCTCTAGCACAAGTTTGGTGAGGGCACCGTAAAGCATGTTTTTTTCATTTTTATAACAATGATTAAGTTCTTTTTTTTTTCAAGGAAAGAATGCAATGAGCAATGCAACCAATGAACAACATGGATGTATGCGAATGATGCACAGTTGAAGTATTGCGAATTTGTACACTGGATATGGGGTTGAATCAATTTAGATTTTCAACATGGTCCATGACATCTCCGTCAAGGTCAAACTGGAAGTAACAGGGACATCGACAGCCCTAAATGTGTTTGGCATTAGACGAAGCAATGATGTAACACGATCCATCTTTTGCCCCAATTTTTGCAAGATGGTTACTTTCATGCTTCAACTTGACTCGATGAACCTCTTCGTAAAAGCACGAGCTTGGTTCAACCCCATAACCCAGGGAATGGCAATTTTGATTGCCAATACTTCATCAACATTTCATAGGGATGAAAGACTCGGGAATATGCATGCTATGCATGGGAAATGTAATTATGAGATTGAGATGTCCAAAGGAACATCCTTTCTTAGTTAACCATGCATTAGGTACCCTGTTCAATTATTTTGTTTTTAAGTGAAATGGATTTATGATCCCAACATGGTTGGCTCATGGTACCGAATATATGCAACGTGAATTTTCGCGCTTTCTTTTTTGTTTTTGTCTTGCAGGGGAAAGCGCAAGGGTCACGCATAAGCAAACATGAAAACAATTAGTATGCAATTTGTAGATCAAAAAAATTTGTTGAACGCATATGCATGATGATGCAATGACTCATGCAAAATGTGATGTTGAAATATGATAACGAACAAATATAGGAACGATATGTTCATTATGATGCTGAAGAGATGTTTATGCGATGCATGATATGAATGCATTTACGGACACGAGAGCCCGGAAAATCATCTCTCCTTACTTGCACCTCTAGGGGCGCAGCGCCCCATGTGTGCAGTTAATGAAGACGATATGGATCTTCCGACTTCCCACGACAAAAGATGAGACCCACATACAATGCATGTGTGACAGTATGATGCAGATGCGCATGCATGAAACGAAAAGAAAACACAACAAAGGGGTAATTTACATATACGAGACCAAAAAGATCCATCTTTTTAATACTACGTTTTAGGCATTATGGCGCCTCAACGTGTGTATTAAAAAGTGATGTATCACTCTAGAGAAACAAAATATCACTAGCAAAACATGCTATTCCCAAAAAAATGCATGAGAACAAATGGCACGGAGCGTGTTTGCTCTATGCCCCTATTTGGGAACCTATAGGATAGTATCTAGAGGTCTCTAATAACTACTCCCAACGATTCATAACTCACACGGCCGTTTTCTAGAGGTATCATCACTCAAGATAATAATATTGTGGCGGTATGGAATACCAGCGACAACATATTTTAAAGAGAGAAAGCTCTAGACGGGGTTTCACTATTATCAAGCAAGTCAGAGACCTAGGATGATGATAGATTCACCTCCACTCCTTAGATTCCCATGAACCCGGGTATAGGGCCCCCTTTTTCACTCAAACCCGTGGGTGCTTAGAATGCAGTGTAAAAATGTGGAAAAGACAGTAGTTATTATATTTTACACAGTTCAACAAATGCACACACAAAGTTTCACAATTCCACAATTCCTTAAAATAGGCCTAACTCACAAAATGTCCCCAATGGAGTCGCCAACTCTCGCAACATGCCCTTTTGAGGGCGTGCGAGGCGAGGCTCACGGGTGTGCTTTCCAAAGGAGGAAAGATGCGCGGAGTCGCCACCAACGTTTATTTGTGGAAAACGTCGGGAAAACCGAAGGGAACCGGTCAAAAATAAAAATTCTAAGTTCGGGAGTTATATTTACGCTTGAGGAAGGTATTAGCACTTCTTACGTTTGTCTCGAAGGACAATAACCTATTTTTTAGAATTGTGAAATTGTGTTATCTTAACTTTTATTTCTTTTTATTTTTTTATGTCGACAAAAGCGGGGCTCTTGCTCCTACGTACCCTCCATCAAAGAGGAAATCAGACCTACGTAGTTCTTCCTTTAAAGGTGAATCAAGCGATTCTTTTACTTGAAAGGTGATCACTTAAAGGTGTTGGGCTTTTAAAAATGATCAATTTAACTTGGTAAGAAAAAGCTGAGATAAAACTTTCAAATCCTTTTTTTAGTGATTTTTTGGTGGACGAGCTTGACTTGGCGAATTGATTTTAGCCTTAGTTTCGCTTTAGTTATTAGTCAATTCAATTAAGAATGAGAAATCCCAAAGAGAAAACGTCTGATTGATTTTTCCGCTTCATTTTACTAAAATATATTTTTTATTATTATATTATTATTTTACCTCTGTTTTGATTTCCAACGTGGTTACGGCACGACCGAACGGTCGGAATTCATTTTAACAGAAATTAACGGATATTACAAATCAAATGATCGGTGGAAATTTATTTTATTTTTAGATTAGGCGCAAAATGACTTAAATAAATGACTGAAGCACGTCAAAAGGGGGTACAGAAAGCGAATGAAAACGAGAATAAAAATACACAAAACAAATGGGGACCTCCACGGGTACATAGAATGAATTGAAAAGCTCGATTTGGAAACTTACCCGTTGAAGAACGAAGAACGGATGAAGAACGGTGAATAACGGAGGAAAACCTTCACGGATTTGCTTACGGAAACATCTCGGAAGCGTTACGGAAGCACCTCGGCTTGGTTTTTCTTCACGAAAACAATTTTTTTTCACCCAAGACAGCTGAAATACCTCACCAGGGGCATCCAGGATCCTTAGAACAGCCCCCTTTAGCCTATTTATAGGAAAAAGGGGGAGGAGCTTGCCGCCCAGCTCGCCCAGAGTTGGGTTGCTTCCTCCAGAAGCAATCCAGCTTCAAAAAAACATTCACGAAGGCTCAATTCAAAATTTCGAAATTGCTATTTGCATCCCCCAATTTTGATAAGTTCACCCCCCCTTCTTTCGTAATTTACGGAAAAGTTACGAAAGTCTTACGGAAGCATATAGGACTTGATTTTCTTCTTTTTTTATCTTCCCTCTCACCCGTAAGTTTAATATGCTTATTTAGGCTTATGAGAATTTTACGGAAGCATTACGGGTGTCCCGGAAGCCCTGGAATCCCATTTTTCAACAAAACGAGGGGTGTGGTGGCCAGAAATTGCCCAGAAACCTCTAGAAGGGCCCAGATTCAAAAATTACTATTTGCACCCCCCATTTTACTAAATACACCCACCTTTACCTTTTTTTGGTAATTCTTTTTCCGTAACGTTACGAAACTTTACGAATTTCGTAACGATACTTATTTTCCTTCCGCAAGGTTACAAAAACTCACGGATTGCGAAGAAGTTACGAAAACTCATGGATTGCGAAAAACACCTGCTTTCGATTTCCGTCACATTACGAAATTTCACGGATCGCGTAAGCCTGCTTCCTTTTGATTTCCGGCACGTCTCGGGACTTCTCATATTGTGCAACAAAGGGTGCCAAGTATCTCGAAGCGGCCAATCAAAGGTTGTATATCATCAAATAATAATCCCCGGACGAAATTAGGGTATGACACTTATCTTGATTGAGTCTTTTCTTCATTCTTGAATCTTGAGTCTTGAATGTTAATCTTGATTCTTGAGATCTTGAGTCTTGATTCTTGTTTGTAGGCTTTCTTCTTGAGTCTTGAATTCTTCTTGATTCTTGAACTCTTGAATCTTGAATCTTGATTCTTGTTTGTAGGCTTTCTTCTTGAGTCTTGAATTCTTCTTGATTCTTGAACTTGAATCTTGAATCTTGATTCTTGAGATGGATGTTCTTTGATTCACTTGAGCTTTTTGTTCATCACATTTGTCATCATCTTTTGTTGTCATCAATGTTATCATCAAAACACCTTTGAATCATTGTTGATTCATCATGAAGCTTTGCTTCCACACTTCTTAAACTGCACATATGGGGCACTGCACCCCCAAATGCGCAAGTAAGAAGAGATAATTTTCTGGGCCCTCGTGTCCGTAAATGCATTCATATCATGCATCACATAAGGATCTCTTCATGGCATCATAATGAACATATCGTTTTTGCATTTGTCCATTATCATATTCCAGCATCACATTTTGCATGAGTCATTGCATCATCATGCATATGCGTTAAACATACTTTTTGTTCTACAAACTGCATACCTTTTGTTTTCATGTTCGCTCATGCATGATCCTTGCAATTTCCTCCGCAAAACAAAAACAAAAAGGGAAGCATGAAAATTCATGATGCATTCTTAGTTGCATATATTCGGTACCATAAGCCAACCATGTTGGGATCATAAACCCGTTTCACTTAAAAACAAAATGATTGAACATGGTACCTAATGCATGGTTAACTAGGAAATGATGTTTCTTCGGGCATCTCAATTTCATAATTACATTTTCCATGTATAGCTTAAAGTATGCCCGAGTCATTCATCCCTATGAAATATTGTTGAAGTATTGGCGATCAGAATTGTCATTCCTTGGATTATAGGTGTCATACCCTAATTTCGTCCGGGGACCTTTGCTTGATGACATGCGACCTTTCTTTGGTCCTTGTGAGGTGCTTGGCATCCATCATTAGGCAATTTGTGAAATTCCAGGACATGCCGAAAAACCAAAAAAAATATTGATGCACAATCCGTAAGTTTCCGTGACACACCGGAAATCAAATGGAAGCATCGTTGCATAATTAAGTGAGGTTCCGTAACATTCCGTAAGTCAAAAAGGGGATGATTATGTAATCCGCAAGGTTCCGTAACATTACGGAAAGAAAACAAGTATCGTTATGAAATTCGTAAGTTTCCGTAACTTTACGAAAAAAGAATCACCAAAAAAAAAGCCAAAGGGGGGTGTATTTAGTAAAATGGGGGGTGCAAATAGTAATTTTCGAATCTGGGCCCTTCTAGAGGTTTCTGGGCAATTTCTTGCTTAAGGTTGAAGTAACCTAGCTCGCCTGGGCGAGCTGAGCTCGCCTGGGCGAGCTAGGTGGCCACCACACCCCCCATTTTGTTGGAAAATGGGATTCCGGGGCTTCCGGGACACCCGTAATGCTTCCGTAAAATTCCCATAACTCTAAATAAGCATAACTAACTTAATACGGGTGAGAGGGAAGAGAAAAAAAGAAGAAAATCAAGTCCTATATGCTTCCGTAAGGCTTCCGTAAATTACGAAAGAAGGGGGTGAACTTATCAAAATTGGGGGGTGCAAATAGCAATTTCGAAATTTTGAATTGGGCCTTCCAGAACGTTTTTTGAAGCTGGGTTGCTTCTGGAGGAAGCAACCCAGCTCGCCTGGGCGAGCTAAGGTCGCCTGGGCGAGCTGGGCGGCAACCTCCTCTCCCTTTTTCCTATAAAAAGGCTGAAGGGGGCTGTTCTAAGGATCCCTCAGCCCCCTGGCTATGTATTTCAGCTGTTTTCGGTGAAAAAAATTGTTTCCGTGAAGAAAATCCAAGCCGAGGTGCTTCCGTAACGCTTCCGAGATGTTTCCGTAAGCAAATCCGTGAAGGTTTTCGTCCGTTCTTCATCGTTCTTCATCCGTTCTTCATTCTTCAACGGGTAAGTTTTCGAATCCGAGACTTTTAATTCATTTCTTGTTTTTTTTAAGCTTTCCTCTTTATTTCGTTCATTTTCGATTTCTTTTCTTCCGTCTTTAACGCGCTTTTACCGTTTATTTAAGCCGTTTTCTCACCTAATAAATGATAAAATGAATTTCAACCGATCATTTGTGTTGTAATCTCATTTAATCACTTTTAAAATGAAATCTAACCGATCGTTCACGCTATAACCTCGGTTAAACAAAAAAAGTAAAATAATAATAAAATAATCAAAATATCTTGAAAAATAATAATAAAATAAACAAAATATCTTTGAACAAAATAAAACAAAAAAATCAATCGGACGTTTTTCTTTGGAAGTTTCCTTGAATGAATTGATTAATAACCAAAGTGAAACTAAGACTAAAATAGACTCACAAATCAAGTTTTGTCCGAAAATCACTAAAAACCGTTTTAAGGTCCAACGCCTTAAACGGTCCTCTTTGCTTTTATCGGTTAACATGGACCGTTCAAAAGCATAAAATCAACATGTAACTTTACCGCTTTTGCAAGAACTACGTAGGTCTGATTTCCTCATCGCAATTAAGGATACGTAGGAGCAAAAGCCCCGCTTTTGTCGACCACCCCAAGAGATCGTTAATGGTCCAAATGCCTTAACGTTTCTCTCCTTTCAAAAACAAGAGGTCGTTAATGGTCCAACGCCTTAACGTTTCTCCCCTTTCAAAATCAAAAGACCATTTAATGGTTCAACACCTTAAATGACCTTTTGTTCAATAAAAACATATTTTGCAAAAAAGACAAAAACAACTTAACAAAACACTTTGTTCCGAAAGAACTACGTAGGTCTGATTTCCTCATCGCAATTGAGGAATACGTAGGAGCAAAGGGAAACACCCTTGTCGACCACAAAAAGGAAAAAAATATAAAAAGGGTATAAAGGATATAAGAACATAAAAAATCAAAGTCATGTTTGCACATTCGATTAAAGGCTGCCGTCCCTTGGGACGGACGTGTGGGGTGCTAATACCTTCCCCGTGCGTAAATACAACTCCCGAACCTTTCAACTTAAAAGTTCGTAGATCGCGTCTTTTCCGGTTTTTCCGATGTTTTCCTCGAATAAACGTTGGTGGCGACTCCGCGCGTATTCCTTTCGTGGAACACGTGTCCCGCGAGTCTCGCGTCGCCCTCCCGCCGAAGGGTAGGTTGCGACAGTTGGCGACTCCACTGGGGACTGTTTTTAGAGAGTTAGGCCATTTAATTTTGTGCAATGTTTTACCGTGACTTACCCCTTTGTTGGTTTCCTTTCATTATGTTCTTGTGTATATAAACTCTTTGTTGCTTTTAGTGCGTTTTAAATGTATGCATGAAGTAAATATTTATTCATTTGATGCACACAAACACCAACACTATTTGCACACACTGTGAGTGAAAAAAGGGCCCTATACCCGGGTTCATGGGAGCATAAGGAGTGGAGGTGAATCTGTGATCATGCTAGGTCTCCGACTTGCTTGATTACAGTGAACCCTCATCTAGAGCTTTTCTCTTTGAAAACCTATTGTTGCTAGTAGTCCCTACTGCTACAATATGTTCTTCAAAAGGGGATGATACCTCTAGAAACCATCAAGAGAGATATAACTACCTTGGGGATTATTGCTACAAGCCTAGTTAGTTCTCTCCCTTATAGGTCCCTTAAATAGGGGCACGAAGCAAACACGCTGCGTGCCATTTTTCACACTGCCATGCATGAGTATCATATACCCTTTTGCTTATGTTCGGTAAATATTGTCATACTGTGCACATTCCCGCATTGTGTCTTTTGCATAGGCATTGCATATGGGTTCTGTCTTGATCCCTACTTTAGCAAACCAACGAAGGGTCCGTGTCACCGTTTTAAATACATACGTAGGGGCACTTTGCTACCCCTAGACGTTGTATCTAAGAAGGAGACAGTTTCTCGGGCTCCCGTATTCATAAATTGCATCTGTGTCATATGCATTTCTTCATGCATTCATCCATTCCACCCATGATAGATGTCGGAGTTTTGATTCGCCCTAGATTTTATTTCACTTTAGTAAAACATGGGATCAAGTCAAAAGCCTTCGTTTAAAAATAGGTTCTATCAAGTCAAAATCAAGAGCTTAGAGGTCACTAGTTTACGAGAGTTGGGGCAATTAATGGGTCAACTTCAATGGCAAGCCTTCCGCAAAGCCTATGGTAAGATTTGGGACCTAGCTAGGGTAGAAGTCTCCACAGAGTCCATTGCCTCCCTTGCCCAGTATTATGATCATCCGTTGAGGTGTTTCACTTTTGGGGACTTCCAACTATCACCCATGGTGGAAGAATTCGAAGAAATCCTAGGATGTCCTCTAGGGAGAAGGAAACCATACCTCTTCTCAAGGTTCTATCCCTCATTAGCTAGAATTTCTAAAATATTCCAAATCTTGGCGAAGGAATTAGACCACCAAAAGCAAGTCGAAAATGGGGTGGTCGGGATACCGAGAAAATGTTTGGAGGCAAAAGCAAGAATCTTGGCAGGTAGAAACGAATGGGCCCCGTTCATAGACGTTCTCGCACTGTTGATCTTTGGAGGAGTCCTCTTTTCGAATGTGGATGGGTTGGTGGACCTGGCAGCGATCGACGCTTTTCTCGCCTATCATAACCACAAGGAAAGCCCGGTTGTCGCTATGCTAGCCGACCTATATGACACGTTCGACCGGGGATGTGAAAAGAGCAGCGCAAGAATTGTTTGTTGTGCACTGGCTCTCTATGTGTAGTTAGTTTCACACCTTTTTCTCCAAGAAGGTAGGCCCGTCTATCCGCTACAAGGTCATCGCTCGTGCATCGAAAAAGGAAAGGCGAATTGGGACCAACTCTTGGCTAGCATGGAGGGGCGTCTGTTAATTTGTTCCCTCGCTAGAAGGAAGGAAGAATCAGGATTCTATCTTCATGCGAAGGATGTCCAAATGTTCCCTTGATGGAACAAGGGGTTGTATTAATTATAATCCCGTCCTTGCCATAAGACAGCTTGGCTACCCCATGAGAGGAGTGCCATCAGATGAAAGCATCACGCCTTTCATCGCACGGGGTTTCAGTGACCACAACGCGAGGGTACTCCAAGGAGTTCGCAAGGCATGGGATGCGGCGTGAAGAAAGGACAGAGAGCTTAGGGGAAGCAGTAATGGGATCATCGGCGGCTATCATAAGTGGCTGAGAGTCCGAACACAAGGATTGGATTGGCTCCCAAATCTAAAGACTGTGAGAGACGATGAGGTTAAAGCTTCGAAAGAAAGTGATGAGGTACAAGCCCTAAAGGAAGATCTTGAAAGAGCCCGGGTAGTCGAAGAGAAGTTCAAGTCCATAGCCATCAAAGTCTGAAAAGAGTATGATGAACTAAGGGACGTCAATATGGCCACAGCTGAAGCCTTGGAACGAGAAACCAAGAAAGCCCGAAAGGAAGAACACGTGCAAGCAAAGTTTTGAGGGGCTTTATAGGGCAGCAATAGTAAGCTCAAGCTCCGAAGAGGTGAAAGGAATCATCACGGGTCAAAGGCATGATCTTGAAGGACGAGCTAAAGGCTTACCTTAGGTCGAAAAGAAATTTGTCCCAACAGTTAAGCGAGACTGAAGGGAATATGTGGGCCGTCATCGATGAGTGCAAAGAGAAGCTAAATCTAGCGGCGACTCACGAGCAAAGGCTAGAGGATGAGTACGCCAAGATATCAGCAGAAAGCGAAGCAAGGGAGAGGGTAATTGATTCATGGCACCAAGAGGCAACAATGTGGATGGACCGATTTGCTCTTTCTTTGAACAGGAGTCAAGAACTTCCCCGATTGCTAGCCAAGGCCAAAGCAATGGCGGACACCTACTCCGCCCCCAAGAAGATCCACGAACTTCTCAGCTATTGTCAACATATGATAGACTTAATGGACCATATGATTAGAAACCGCTAGGAAGTTTGTATTGTCGCTCAGATCTTGACTAGTTATAACTTTTTGAAAAAAATGAGTTTATCCCACGTTTTTACTCCAAAAATTAGTGCGAATCAAGTCACTCCCACATTTTATCTCTAGCATGCATTGTATGTTGGTCTCGTCCTTTGTCACGGGAAGCCGGAAGGTCCATATCACCTTCTTAATTGTACACATGGGGCACTGCGCCCCCAAATGCGCAAGTAAGAAGAGATAATTTTTCGGGCTCTCGTGTCCGTAAAATGCATTCATATCATGCATCGCATAAGCATCTCTTCATAACATCATAATGAACATATCGTTCCTGCATTTGTCCGTTATCATATTCCAGCCTCACATTTTGCATGAGTCATGGCATCATCATGCATATGCGTTCAACAAACTTTTTGATCTGCAAAATTGCATACCATTTGTTTTCATGTTTGCTCATCCTTGCGTTTTCCTCTACAAAACAAAAACAAAAAAGGGGGAAGCGTGAAACTTCACACTACATTCTTAGTTTCATGTGTTAGGCACCACGAGCCAACCATGTTGGGATCATAAACCCGTTTCACTTAAAAAAACAAAATAATTGAACATGGTACCTAATGCATGGTTAACTAGGAAATGGTGTTTCTTCGGGCATCTCAATTTCATAATTACATTTTCCGTGCATAAGCTTAAAGTATGCCCGAGTCATTCATCCCTATGAGATGTTGTTGAAGTATTGGCGATCAGAATTGCCATTCCTTGGATTATAGGGTTGAACCAAGCTCATGCTTTTACAAAAAGGTTCATCAAGTCAAGTTGAAATATGGAAGTAACCGTCTTGCAAAATTGGGGCAAAAGATGAATTGAGTCACATCACTGCTTCGTCTACTGCCAAACATATTTAGGATTATTGATGTCCTTGTTACTTCCAGTTTCACCTTGACAAAGATGTCATGGACCATGTTGAAAATCTAAATTGATTCAACTCCATATCCTACGTAAAAATTCGCAATACTTCAACTGTACATCATTCGCATACATCCATGCTTTTCATTGGTTGCATTGCTCATTGCATTCTTTCCTTGAAAAATAAAATAAAATAAAATAAAATGAACTTAATCATTGTTATCAAAAAAAAAAAAAAAAAAAAAAAAAAAAAAAACATGCTTTACGGCGTCCTCACCGAACTTGTGCTAGAGCTAGAGTAATGGGTGAAGTAGAGGAGATGCAAGAGAAGATGGAGGCCATAAAAGAGCAAATGGCCACAATGATGAAGGCCATGATGAGTATGAAGAAGATAATGGAAGCCAATGCGGTTATAGTTGCCGCTATTAGTGCTGTCGCTAAAGTGAACCCGATGCTCCCATCTGGCCTCAAGCAAATGAATCATCCAACCTCAAATATGGTAGGCAAAGATTTGGGAAGTACGGATGACCCCATGATGTGCAAATTCAAAACGAGCACGCCTTCCCATCATATGGCTTGCCTCCCAACTATACACCACCCAATGTGGCATACACTCTCAATGAAAATCTCAATAACTCCACTCCGATACTCATTGAGAACAAATAACCTCATCAGGCACATATCTCTCAAACCATGGGGGAGACACATGAAATTCCCCACCATAATCTAGCTGACTTCGAGCCTTGGCTCGGATATGCCACTGAAGGGCAAGCAGTTGGTGGTATACCCTTTGAAAACACTTTGGAGGGCCCTCAGTTTCGCCCACAACCACAACCATTGCATTTTGCGGTGGGAAGAGCCCCTCCTGCTATGGCCGAAAAGGGAAAGGCGGATCATCTAAAGGAAAGGCTCAGGGCCATTGAAGGAGGTGAAGATTATGCCTTTGCTAACCTAGAAAAGTTGTTCCTAATACCCAAACATGGTCATTCCCAAGTTCAAGGTGCTGGACTTTGACAAGTACAAGGGGACTACTTGTCTCAAGAACCATCTAAAGATGTATTGTCAGAAGATGGGGGAATACGCAAAAGATGAGGAATTGTTGATACATTCCTTCCAAGAAAGTCTTACTGGGGTAGCTGTTACCTGGTACACTAACTTGGAACCTTCCCGAGTCCATTCTTGGAAGGACCTAATGGTTGCCTTTGTTAGGCAGTATCAGTACAATTTTGATATGGTTCTGGATAGGATGCAACTACAGAACATGTGCAAAAAGGGGGACGGATCATTCAAAGAACACGCCCAAAAGGTGGAGGGATCTGGCGGCCCAGGTGGTACCCCCAATAATGGAAAGGGAGACGATAATCGTGATGGTAGACACATTATCGGTACTCTACTATGAAAAGATGGTGGGCTGCGCACCCTCAAAGCTTTGCAGATTTGGTCTTCACCAGTGAAAGGATCAATGTGGGTCCGGAAAGAGGCAAATTTGATCATCCTACTAGGACGACTGAGAAAATTGGGGCAAATAAAGAGGGTGAGGATGAGGGAGAAACCCATGCTGTGACTGCCATTCCTGTACGACCAAATTTCCCACCAACCCAACAATATCTTTACTCAGCCAATAACAAACTTTCTCCTTACCCACCACCCAGTTATCCACAAAGGCCATCCCTAAATCTACCACAAAGTCTGTCTACCGCACTTCCAATGACGAACACCACCTTTAGCACAAACCAAAAACACCAACCAAGAAGTGAATTTTGCAGCGAGAAAGCCTGTAGAATTCACCCCAATTCCAGTGTCCTATGCTGACTTGCTCCCATATCTACTTGATAATTCAATGGTAGCCATAACCCTAGCCAAGGTTCATCAACCTCCATTTCTCTGAGAATACGACTCGAACGCAACGTGTGCTTGTCACGGAGAAGCCCCAAGGCGTTCCATTGAGCATGGTAGGGCTCTGAAGCGTAAGGTGCAAGGTCTAATTGATGCGGGCTGGCTGAAATTTGAGGAGAATTGCGTGTAAATCCTGACATTGACAAGAGATGCCTCACATGGTGCAATTTTGAAAGCTGTTGTTAGGCGTCCCTAATGACTCATCAGGGTTTCCATGTTTATGCCATTATTGTAAACCACAGCTACAATGTTAAATGAAATGGATAAAGTTGATATCTTTGTCCCTCATCCTCTCACAAACGCATGTTTGCTTATTCAACTTTCATCGGAATATGGGTGCAAGCCATTGGTCTGTTTGCTCAAGCGACCTGCGCTCCTGAGTGTTGACTTCCAAGACTGTTCAATCAGAGATTACTCGTCTTGCACGTTGGTGGGGGTGCCGTAAAAAAACGAGTAAAGTTCAAAACAAACAAGTTTCAAAATAAAATAAAATAAAAGTGTTCAAAAAGAAAAAAAAAACATTTGATTGACAGTGCTTTCAAGACGTTCATGTGACCTCATTTTATCATCCTGGAAAGTTTGTCTTTTTAGAGAGAAGTGAGTTATCAAGAATAGGATGTTGGACAAATGGCCTCAGTTACCTTGAGAAGAAGAGGGGATTGAATTAAGATACGAATATTATTCCCCAATTAAACTTTCACTCTCTCTTTTCGGATTAACAATGCACATAGGGACAACCCTTCCCTTGTGTTCAAGAATCCTCTACTACAAGAGACCCACGGTCTCTTAATCCCTTTTCAAAAATAAGAAGAAGAGAAGAAGAGGTCTCTCTTAAAAGAGATAGATTGTACAATGAAGATCAATCAAAAATTCCTTATCGAATATGCAAGTGGTTGACCAAGGAATCTTTTTGAGAGGATAAGACATTTCAGTTAAGAAAAACTCTCGATCTTTCGAGAGGATAAAACTGTTTGGGCAATGAAAACTCTCTTTAAAACATTTGAATGGCCGTTCATAAAACATTTGAATAGATATGTCTCTTGGAAATTATTTTCTGAAAATCCCCTCTGGTAATCAATTGCAAGACTTATGTAATCGATTACAGGTTTTAAAAATTTGAATTAAAACATTTTTAATTGCTGGTAATCGATTACCAGAGAGCAAATCTCAATTTGAAATGATAGAATTCTTTGGTCAAACCTTTGTTTGTTTCAATTTGGAAACTTCTTCCTAAAGATTCTAAAGAGATCAAACTTGATCATATATCTTGATTTTCTTGGATAAGACTTAGAAGCACTTGATCCTTTAGCATCATCAAGACATCAAAACATCTTGCTTCTACATAGGAGTCATTTGACTTAATCCATCAACTGAAAGATCCTTCAATTATTTCTCGTCCTTGGAAAATTCTTTTTTGCAAGAATCAACTGCTTCTTTCATTCTTCCTCACTACGAGGTCGTGAAAACAAGACAACAATTGGTACCTCTAAGCCCTACACTGGGGCAACGAAAGGCACCATGCAAAAACTTCAAGCGAACCTAGGGGCGGATTAGAAGTTCTCACCCAATAGGTTCCCTCCTACAAGGTCATGACGAAAGACAATGATTGATACCTCAAAGCCTTACACTGGGGCAATGAGGGGCACCGTGCATGAGCCTCAAGTGAACCTAGGGGCCGATCAAAAGTTCTCACCCATCGATGTTTTTAAACAAAAAAAAAAAGGGGACAAACCCTAGGATTTCAATGGATTGATTAAACATCAAACGACTCCATTGCCGTCACTCCAAAATGGTCAAGTGACTAAATCAAAAAGAACATACACTCTGAGGGAGTTCCCGGAGAGATTTGCAAAAAGATAGGATGAGGTTGCATGAATTATCACCTCTTTCAAAAGGACAGTCAATCTGTGTTTTCCAAAAAAAATTAAATCAAAATCAAAATCACAAAATAGGGAAAGAATGCCATGAACATTGTACAACTTTCCATTACATTGCATTGTTTCATACAAAGTCTGCATTTACCCAAATTTCACAACAAAGGTTGCATGCATTTGCATCCCTCAAAATCATGTTAACTACATAGATTCCCTACATCTAAATGTCCAAATCTTTTGAATTTGGGATGACCGGCTCTCTCGATGAGTCGATCTCTTGCTTTCTCATAAGGATGGACCCTCGGGTACTAGTACCCCGGTCTTCAGAGGACTACACGTCCTCGCCAACAGAGGGCTGCATGCCCTCACCTTAAGAGGACTGTGTGTCCTCACTTTCAGAGGACTGCATGTCCTCACCTTCAGAGGGCTACACGCCCTCGCCATCAGAGGACTGCGTGTCCTCACCTTCAGAGGGCTACACGCCCTCGCCATCCGAGGACTGCATGTCCTCACCTTCAGAGGACCACACGTCCTCACCTTCGTAGGGCTACACGCCCTCACCTTTAGAGGACCACACGTCCTCACCTTCAAAGGGCTACACGCCCTCGCCATCAGAGGACTGCATGTCCTCACCTTCAGAGGGCTACATGTCCTCACCTTTAGAGGGCTACAGGCCCTCGCCATCAAAGGACTGCATGTCCTCGCCAACAGAGGGCTGTACGCCCTCACCTTGAGAGGACTGCACGTCCTCGCCAACAGAGGGCTGCACGCCCTCACCTTGAGAGGACTGCACGTCCTCGCCAACAGAGGGCTGCACGCCCTCACCTTGAGAGGACTACACGTCCTCGCCATCAGAGGACTACATGTTCCCCATTTTCAAAGGGGGGCATGCCCTCACCTTTAGAGGATTGCACGTCCTTGCCATCATAGGACTACATGTCCTCGCCTTGAGAGGGCTACACGCCCTCACCTTGGGTACTAGTTACCCTCACCGTTGAGAGGACTACACGTCCTCGCCTTGAGAGGACTACACGTCCTCACCATCAGAGGGCTGCACGCCCTCACCTCCAGAGGACTACATGTCCTCGCCTTGAGAGGGCTACACGCCCTCACCTTGGGTACTAGTTACCCTCACCGTTGAGAGGACTACACGTCCTCACCATCAGAGGGTTGCACGCCCTCACCTCCAGAGGACTACATGTCCTCGCCTTGAGAGGGCTACACGCCCTCACCTTGGGTACTAGTTACCCTCACCGTCAGAGGACTACACGTCCTCGCCTTGAGAGGACTACACGTCCTCACCACCAGAGGGCTGCACGCCCTCACCTCCAGAGGACTATAAGTCCTCGCCTTGAGAGGGCTACACGCCCTCACCTTGGGTACTAGTTACCCTCACCGTTGAGAGGACTACACGTCCTCGCCTTGAGAGGACTACACGTCCTCACCATCAGAGGGTTGCACGCCCTCACCTCCAGAGGACTACATGTCCTCGCCTTGAGAGGGCTACACGCCCTCACCTTGGTTACTAGTTACCCTCACCGTCAGAGGACTACACGTCCTCGCCTTGAGAGGACTACACGTCCTCACCACCAGAGGGCTGCACGCCCTCACCTCCAGAGGACTATAAGTCCTCGCCTTGAGAGGGCTACACGCCCTCACCTTGGGTACTAGTTACCCTCACCATTGAGAGGACTACACGTCCTCGCCTTGAGAGGACTACACGTCCTCACCATCAGAGGGCTGCACGCCCTCAACTCCAGAGGACTACATGTCCTCGCCTTGAGAGGGCTGCACGCCCTCACCTTGGGTACTAGTTACCCTCACCGTCAGAGGACTACACGTCCTCGCCTTGAGAGGACTACACGTCCTCACCATCAGAGGGCTGCACGCCCTTACCTCCAGAGGACTACATGTCCTCGCCTTGAGAGGGCTACACGCCCTCACCTTGGGTACTAGTTACCCTCACCGTCAGACGACTACACGTCCTCGCCTTGAGAGGACTACACGTCCTCACCACCAGAGGGCTGCACGCCCTCACCTCCAGAGGACTATAAGTCCTCGCCTTGAGAGGGCTACACGCCCTCACCTTGGGTACTAGTTACCTTCACCTTCAGAGGACTACACGTCCTCGCCTTCAAAGGGTCATGTACCTTCAACTTCAGAGGACTACACGTCCTCGCCGTCAAAGGGTCATGTGCCTTCACCTTTGTAGGGCTACACGCCCTCACCTTCAGAGGACTACACGTCCTCACCTTTAGAGGACTACACGTCCTCGCCATCAGAGGACTACATGTTCCCCATTTTCAAAGGGGGGCATGCCCTCACCTTTAGAGGATTGCACGTCCTTGCCATCATAGGACTACACTCCCTCGCCTTCGAAAGGCGACACGTCCTGAACTTCAGAGGGCTACACGCCCTCGCCTTTAGAGGACTACGCGTCCTCACTTTCAGTGGGCTCCATATCCACACCTTAAGATAATTTAAGGTCCTCTGTCCTTAAATGCTTAACCGAGACTTGCACTCCCGGTTAAGGGACCAGTAGTTTCCTTTTAACGGTTCCTGGGCCACCCCCTGATATTGGAGGAGGGCCAACTGTGCGAGCACAACCAGAGAGGGAGGCTATCACACAGCTACTATGCATACTGGGGCAAGATTTCACCCGTGCCGCTGCAAAGAGAAGAGTGCGGACCATGCGCACCAACATGACCACTCTTACACAAATATAGATGACATTGCTACTTAGCAACATTCTGCCCAGCGACCGCAATGCCAATCTCCCCCTGCGGAAGTATCAGTTGGTCTGTGCCGTCCCGACATGGGTAAGTATGCATATGGTTCAACTGATTTCTGATACCATTTATTTGTTTGCAGGGATCGCACCCACAAAGACACCCAGTGAACCTGAAGAAGTCCAACACGGCCCTGGGGTTTCCAGCTCTGGTTACGGGCCTCTATCAGTCCTATAGGGTGCCCGTACCCCCCCGGCAAGGTTATGTCATCATAGGTAAGTATGCACATCGCTCAACTGATTTCTGATTTCATCTATTGTTTGCAGGGATCGCGCCTGCAAGACACCCAGTGGACCCGAAGAAGTCCAACAGGGTCTTGGAGTTGTGAAGCTCTAATTACGGGTCTCTGTCAGTTCTACGGAGTACCTGTAACCTCCAGCAAGGGCATCAGGCCCCCTACTAATCGAGCTTTCATCAAGAAGTACTGCGTCCCCAGGCAGGCGCAGGGCGAAACACCACAGCAGCATTGGGATGACCGGTAGCGAGCGATAGACACACCGCCACCACCTCTAAAGTTCACCTCAGCTCATCCATAAAAAGGTCAGAGCGTTGCCTACGACACATGGCCGACCAATAGGCAACCAAGTCCAAAGCCAAAGGTAAGCAAAGTACTAGGTCAGTGACCGACAAGTCATAAGGCGTCCAGCTAAAGACGTTAAAGAAGCGCTACTAGGAGGCAACCTAGTACCTTTTGAATCTGTGCTTGTTAGTTGATCACTTTTCATAGTAAGACACACCTAGTTGCTCATGATCCTAGGAATTTAAATAAAACGAGCACAAGCTCGGAAGGTAGTCATACCTCACAAAATATATATATGTATGTTTAGGTAGAAAGATACCTTAGATATGCACGTATGTAAACAAAAACACACTTCACAAAATATATATATGTATGTTTAGGTAGCAAGATACCTTGGATATGCATGTATACAACAAAAATACCTTACAAAACATATATATGTATGTTTAGGTAGCAAGATACCTTGGATATGCATGTATATAGCAAAAATACCTCGCAAAAATATACACATGTTTAGGTAGCAAAATACCTCATGAAAAAAAAAGGGGGAAAAAAAACAAACAAGAAAAAGAAATAAACAAATGATAATGATAAAAAAAAAAAGGAGAAAAAAGAAAAGATAAGTTGTCAAGCTGAAAAACCAACATGCTTTTGAAAAGAGATGACTTCCAACTTTTCTTTGGAAAAATTCACTGATCATAACTAGTTTTTGAAAAAATGTGTATACACCTGAAGGGTGAATGCTGTGAAGATTTTCCCAGACGCCCAAAATGGACTCGGATGAATGCACAAATTGATAAAAGAACATATTTTGGAAACGTTGGGTTGACTAAAATAGAGGAAATGAATCCTGAGCCCTAGCATCACATGACCATAAAAATTTGACACTTGAGTGTCCGCATAGGTGCATGCATAACCAGTTTTGCATAAAATTTCCAAATCATCATTTTTGCATTTGTGTCATGGAAATAATGTGGGGCATCCCTTTTTATCCTTGAACCAAACCAAACCCTGACATGTATCATGTCTAGCCATTCTACAAGCCTTGAGCCAAAATCCTGACTCACCATAAACCTTACCCTCGGAAGCAAAAAAAAAAAAAGAAGGAAAGGAAATTTCCAATCAAAGAGAAAGCAAAAAAGGAAGGAAAGGAAATTCCCAATCAAAGAGAAAGCAAAAAAGGAAGGAAAGGAAATTCCCAATCAAAGAGTGGGAGAAAGAGAAAAAAGAAAAGAAAGGAAATTCCCAATCAAAGAGTGGGAGAAAGAAAAAAGAAAAGAAAGAAAATTCCCAACCAAAGAATGGGAGAAAGTAAAAAGAAAGGAAGCTCCTGGTCAAAGAAACCAGAAGAAATGTGCAGAGAGGTCTTTGGACCAGACAATATCTGAACAGTACAGAATTGTCATCAAATGAACAAAAGAAAGAAAAGGAAACCATGACCTAAAGTGGTCTTCTCCCTTTGATTACCAACCAAAATCCTGTGCGTCGGTGACTTGTTCGCCTCGCGCAAAACCAAAACAGAAAAGGAAAAAGCCAGAAAAATCAAAAGCCAAAAACACACAAAAGCCGAAAGAAGAACCCACCAAAAGAACCCATTCCCAAGGGAAGCCCTATTGATCCATGATCACGCATGTAATTTTTGATTTGATAGGAAATAATTTGCAAAGTCAAGTCATGACATATCTATGGTTCGGAATTAGGATGAAACACTTACCTGTGCGAGATTGATACACTTTGAGTGATTTTCTTCTATTTTTGTCGAACCCAGTGTTTCCTCTAAATGGTCATTTAGAAACGAAATGCTAACATCCAAAATCTCATTTATGGTTATGGCGGATTCCATCAGCAGACTCTCCTTCCCAGGTAAACGCATTGTTTGTCACTCAAAAAAGCATATGCTGCTCTAATCAGTTGGAATATTTGTCTCTTTACTAAAGCATATTTGCATTTTAGTGGAGAAAACACCGAGACTTTTTCAAGTCTCACACTTTTGTCATCCAGAGGCGGCGGGCCCGATGACAAGCAGAGACCAAATTTGGTCATTTTGCACCCTTGTATCATCCAGAGGCGGCGGGCCCGATGACAAGCAGAGACCAAGTTTGGTCATTCTGCACCCTTGTATCATCCAGAGGCGGCGGGCCCGATGATACGCGGAGATACCTTACGGTTATCCGCACCCTTTTGTCATCCAGAGGCGGCGGGCCCGATGACAAGCAGAGACCAAATTTGGTCATTCTGCACCCTTGTATCATCTAGAGGCGGCGGGCCCGATGTTGCGCGGAGATACCTTACGGTTATCCGCACCCTTTTGTCATCCAGAGGCAGCGGGCCCGATGACAAGCAGAGACCAAGTTTGGTCATTCTGCACCCTAGTATCATCCAGAGGCGGCGGGCCCGATGATGCGCGGAGATACCTTACGGTTATCCGCACCCTTTTGTCATCCAGAGGCGGCGGGCCCGATGACAAGCAGAGACCAAGTTTGGTCATTCTGCACCCTTGTATCATCCAGAGGCGGCGGGCCCGATGATACGCGGAGATACCTTACGGTTATCCGCACCCTTTTGTCATCCAGAGGCAGCGGGCCCGATGACAAGCAGAGACCAAGTTTGGTCATTCTGCACCCTTGTATCATCCAGAGGCGGCGGGCCCGATGATACGCGGAGATACCTTACGATTATCCGCACCCTTTTGTCATCCAGAGGCGACGGGCCCGATGACAAGCAGAGACCAAGTTAGGTCATTCTGCACCCTTCTATCATCCAGAGGCGGCGGGCCCGATGATACGCGGAGATACCTTACGGTTATCCGCACCCTTTTGTCATCCAGAGGCGGCGGGCTCGATGACAAGCAGAGACCAAATTTGGTCATTCTGCACCCTTGTATCATCCAGAGGCGGCGGGCCCGATGATACGCGGAAATACCTGAGTGGTTATCCGTATAAATATTCTTTTGCTATCTGTAAGACAGAACGCTTGATAGCATGCAGAGGCTGACATAGTCTTCTGCACCTTTTGTTCCTCCGGGAACAACAAGTCATTTACATGCGGAAATTTCATGGTCGCCCGCGACTCTCGTCAACCGAGAGGAGCGAAATTAGTGTCATACACTAATTTTCGTCCGGGGACCTTTGCTTGATGACATGCGACCTTTCTTTGGTCCTTGTGAGGTGCTTGGCACCCATCATTAGGCGATTTGTGAAATTCCGGGAACGACAAGTCATGGTCACCCGTGACTCTCGTTAACCGAGAGGAGCGAAATTAGTGTCATACCCTAATTTTCGTCCGGGGACCTTTGCTTGATGACATGCGACCTTTCTTTGGTCCTTGTGAGGTGCTTGGCACCCATCATTAGGCGATTTGTGAAATTCCGGGAACGACAAGTCATGGTCACCCGCGACTCTCGTCAACCGAGAGGAGCGAAATTAGTGTCATACACCAATTTTCGTCCGGGGACCTTTGCTTGATGACATGCGACCTTTCTTTGGTCCTTGTGAGGTGCTTGGCACCCATCATTAGGCAATTTATGAAAATCCGGGAACAACAAGTCATTTGCATGTGGAGATTTTATGGTCGCGACTCTCGTCAAATCGAGAGGAACGAAATTAGTGTCTTATCTTTACTTTCCTTTTATCTCCAATAAAAGACAAGTAAAGAGGGGCAACTGTCATACCCTAATTTCGTCCGGGGACCTTTGCTTGATGACATGCGACCTTTCTTTGGTCCTTGTGAGGTGCTTGGCATCCATCATTAGGAAATTTGTGAAATTCCAGGACATGCCGAAAAACCAAAAAAAATATTGATGCACAATCCGTAAGTTTCCGTGACACACCGGAAATCAAATGGAAGCATCGTTGCATAATTAAGTGAGGTTCCGTAACATTCCGTAAGTCAAAAAGGGGATGATTATGTAATCCGCAAGGTTCCGTAACATTACGGAAAGAAAACAAGTATCGTTACGAAATTCGTAAGTTTCCGTAACTTTACGAAAAAAGAATCACAAAAAAAAAGCCAAAGGGGGGTGTATTTAGTAAAATGGGGGGGGGGGGTGCAAATAGTAATTTTCGAATCTGGGCCCTTCTACAGGTTTCTGGGCAATTTCTTGCTTAAGGTTGAAGTAACCTAGCTCGCCTGGGCGAACTGAGCTCGCCTGGGCGAGCTAGGTGGCCACCACACCCCCCATTTTGTTGGAAAATGGGATTCCGGGGCTTCCGGGACACCCGTAATGCTTCCGTAAAATTCCCATAACTCTAAATAAGCATAACTAACTTAATACGGGTGAGACGGAACAGAAAAAAAGAAGAAAATCAAGTCCTATATGCTTCCGTAAGGCTTCCGTAACTCTTCCGTAAATTACGAAAGAAGGGGGTGAACTTATCAAAATTGGGGGGGGGGGGGCAAATAGCAATTTCGAAAATTTGAATTGGGCCTTCCAGAACGTTTTTTGGAGCTGGGTTGCTTCCGGAGGAAGCAACCCAGCTCGCCTGGGCGAGCTAAGGTCGCCTGGGCGAGCTAAGGTCGCCTGGGCGAGCTGGGCGGCAACCTCCTCCCCCTTTTTCCTATAAAAAGGCTGAAGGGGGCTGTTCTAAGGATCCCTCAGCCCCCTGGCTATGTATTTCAGCTGTTTTCGGTGAAAAAAATTGTTTCCGTGAAGAAAATCCAAGCCGAGGTGCTTCCGTAACGCTTCCGAGATGTTTCCGTAAGCAAATCCGTGAAGGTTTTTGTCCGTTCTTCATCGTTCTTCATCCGTTCTTCATTCTTCAACGGGTAAGTTTTCGAATCCGAGACTTTTAATTCATTTCTTGTTTTTTTTTAAGCTTTCCTCTTTATTTCGTTCATTTTCGATTTCTTTTCTTCCGTCTTTAACGCGCTTTTACCGTTTATTTAAGCCGTTTTCTCACCTAATAAATGATAAAATGAATTTCAACCGATCATTTGTGTTGTAATCTCATTTAATCACTTTTAAAATGAAATCTAACCGATCGTTCACGCTATAACCTCGGTTAAACAAAAAAAGTAAAATAATAATAAAATAATCAAAATATCTTGAAAAATAATAATAAAATAAACAAAATATCTTTGAACAAAATAAAACAAAAAATCAATCGGACGTTTTTCTTTGGAAGTTTCCTTGAATGAATTGATTAATAACCAAAGTGAAACTAAGACTAAAATAGACTCACAAATCAAGTTTTGTCCGAAAATCACTAAAAACCGTTTTAAGGTCCAACGCCTTAAACGGTCCTCTTTGCTTTTATCGGTTAACATGGACCGTTCAAAAGCATAAAATCAACATGTAACTTTACCGCTTTTGCAAGAACTACGTAGGTCTGATTTCCTCATCGCAATTAAGGATACGTAGGAGCAAAAGCCCCGCTTTTGTCGACCACCCCAAGAGATCGTTAATGGTCCAAATGCCTTAACGTTTCTCTCCTTTCAAAAACAAGAGGTCGTTAATGGTCCAACGCCTTAACGTTTCTCCCCTTTCAAAATCAAAAGACCGTTTAATGGTTCAACACCTTAAATGACCTTTTGTTCAATAAAAACATATTTTGCAAAAAAGACAAAAACAACTTAACCAAACACTTTGTTCCGAAAGAACTACGTAGGTCTGATTTCCTCATCGCAATTGAGGAATACGTAGGAGCAAAGGGAAACACCCTTGTCGACCACAAAAAGGAAAAAAATATAAAAAGGGTATAAAGGATATAAGAACATAAAAAGGGAACATAAAAAATCAAAGTCATGTTTGCACATTCGATTAAAGGCTGCCGTCCCTTGGGACGGACGTGTGGGGTGCTAATACCTTCCCCGTGCGTAAATACAACTCCCGAACCTTTCAACTTAAAATTTCGTAGATCGCGTCTTTTCCGGTTTTTCCGACGTTTTCCTCGAATAAACGTTGGTGGCGACTCCGCGCGTATTCCTTTCGTGGAACACGTGTCCCGCGAGTCTCGCGTCGCCCTCCCGCCGAAGGGTAGGTTGCGACAATAGGGTTGAACCAAGCTCATGCTTTTACGAAAAGGTTCATCAAGTCAAGTTGAAGCATGGAAGTAACCATCAACCGAAATTGGGGCAAAAGATGGATCGAGTTACATCGATGCTTTGTGTACTGCCAAACATATTTAGGACTGTTGATGTCCTTGTTACTTCCAGTTTCACCTTGACAAAGATGTAATGGACCATGTTAAAAATCTAAATTGATTCAACCCCATGTCCTACGTAAAAATTTGCAATACTTCAACTGTGCATCATTCACATGCATCCATGCTTTTCGTTGGTTGCATTTATCATTGCATTCTTTCCTTGAAAAAAAAACGAACTTAATCATTGTTATAAAAAAGAAAAGAACACGGTTTACAACACCCTTATCGAACCCGTGCTAGAGCTAGAGTAATGGGTGAAGTAGAGGAGGTACAAGAACAGATCAAGGCCGACATGGAGGCCATGATAGAGCAAATGACCACAATGATGGAGGCCATGATAAGCATGAAGAAGATAATGGAAGCCAATGCGGTTGCAATTGCCGCTACCAGCGCTGTTGCTAAGGTGAACCTGATGCCCCCATCTGGCCTCAACCAAATGAATTGTCCAACCTCAGCTATGGTAGGCAAAGATTTGGGGAAGTACGAGTGGCCCCTATTATGTGCAAATCCAAAACAAGCACGCCTGCCCACCATATGGCTTGCCTCCCAACTATATACCACCCAAAGTGGCGTACACTCCCAATGAGAATGTCAATAACTCCACTCCAATACTCATTGAGAGCCAACAACCTCAATCTGATCATGCACATGTCTCTCAACCCATGGGGGAGACACATGAAATGCCCCACCATAATCTAGCGAACTTTGAGCCTTGCCTTGGATATGCCACTAAAGGGCAAGCAGTTGGTGGTATACCCATGCAAAACACTTTGGAGGGCCCTCAGTATCACCCATAACCACACCGCTTGCATTCCACAGCGGGTAAAAACCCTCATGCAATGGCAAAAATGGGAGAAGTAAGATCATCTAAAGGAAAGGCTCAGGGCCATTGAAGGAGGCTGAGATTATGCCTTTACTGACATAGAAGAGTTGTTCCTAGTACCCAAACTGGTCATTCCCAAGTTCAATGTGCCGGACTTTGACAAGTACAAGGGGACTACTTGCCCCAAGAACCATCTAAAGATGTATTGTCGGAAGATGAGGGCATACGCAAAAGATGAGGAACTGCTGATACATTTCTTCAAAGAAAGTCTTGCTGGGGTAGCTGTTACCTGGTACATAACTTGGAACCTTCCCGAGTCCATTCTTGGAAGGACCTAATGGTTGCCATCGTTAGGCAGTGTCGGTACAATTCTGATATGGCTCCGGATAGGATGCAACTATAGAACATATGCAAAAAAGGGCATGAATCTTTCTAAAAATACGCCCAAAGGTCGAGAGACCTGGCAACCCAGGTGGCACCCCCAATGATGATAAGGGAGATGATAACCATGATAGTAGACACATTACCAGTGTTCTACTATGGAAAGATGGTGGGCTACACACCTTCAAGCTTTTCTTATTTAGTGTTCGCTGATTGAAGTGGGTCTGAAAAGAGGAAAATTTAATCATCCTGCTTGGACGAATGAGAAAACTGGGGCAAATAAAGACGGTGAGAATGAAGGAGAAACTCATGCTGCGACTGTCCTTTCTACATGGAAACTCCCCCACCAGCTCAACAACATCATTACTCAGCCAATATCAACCTTTCTCCTTACCCACCACCCAGTTATCCACAAAGGCCATCCCTAAATCAACCACAAAGTTTGTCTACCGCACTTCCAATGACGAACACCACCTTTAGCACAAACCAAAACACCAACCAATAAATGAATTTTGCAGCGAAAAAGCCTGTAGAATTCACCCCAAATTCTGGTGTCATATGCTAACTTGATCCCATATATTCTCGATAATTCAATGGTAGCCATAACCCTTGCTAGGTTTCCTCAACCTCCATTTTTCTAAGAATACGACTCGAATGAGCCCCAGGGCAGTCCATTGAGCATTGTATGACCCTAAAGCGTAAGGTGCAAAGTCTAATTGATGCGGGCTGGCTGAAAATTGAGGAGAATGGCTTGTGAATCCTAACATTGACAAACAACACCACACATGGGGCAATTTTGAAAGTTGTTGTTAGATGTCTCTAATGACTCATCAGGATTTTCAAGTTTATGCCAATATTGTAAACTACAGTTACAATGCTAAATAAAATGGATAAATTTGACATCTTTGTCCCTCATCCTTTCACAAACACATCTTTGCTTATTCAACTTCCACCGGAATGTGAGTGCAAGCCATTGGTCTATTTGCTCAAGCGACCTGCGCTCCTGAGTGTTGACTTCCAAGACCGTTCAATCAGATATTACTCGTCCTGCATGTTGGTGAGGGTGCTGTAAAACGAGTAAAGTTAAAAACAAATATGTTTCAAAATAAAAGAAAAGCATTTGATTGACTGTGTTTTCAAGTAAAAATATAGACATTCATGTGACCTCATTTTATCAATCCTAGAGAAGTGAGTTATCAAGAATAGGAGTCATTTGACTTAGCCCATCAACTAAAAAAAATCCTTCAACTATTTCTCGTCCTTGGAAAATTCTTTTTGCAAGAATCAACCGCTTATTTCATTCTTCCTTGCTACAAGGTTGTAAAAACAAAACAACGATTGATACCTCAAAACCCTACACTGGGGCAATGAGGGGCACCATGCATAAACCTTAAGCAAACCTAGGGGCAGATTAGAAGTTCTCACCCAATAGGTTCACTGCTACAAGGTCATGACGAAAGACAACGATTGGTACCTCAAAGCCTTACACTGGGGGAATGAGGGGCACCGTGCATGAGCCTCAAGCGAACCTAGGGGCAGATCAAAAGTTCTCACCCATTTTTGTTTTTTTAAACAAAAAAAGGGGGGACAAACCCTGGAATTTCAATGGATTGACTAAACATCAAACGACTCCATTGCTGTCACTCCAAAATGGTCAAGTGACTAAATCAAACGGAACATACACTCTGAGGAAGTTCCCGGAGAGATTTTCAAAAGATAGGATAAGGTTGCATGAATTATCACTTCTTTCAAAAGGACAGTCAATCTATGTTTTCCACAAAAAAAATTAAATCTAAATCAAAATCACAAAATAGGGAAAGAATGTCATGAACATTGTACAACTTTCCATTACATTGCATTGTTTCGTACGAACTTCGCATTTACCAAATTGCATGACAAAGGTTGCATGCATCTGCATCCCTAAAAATCATGTTAACTGCATAGATTTCCTACATCTAATCTTTTGAATTTGGGATGATTGGCCCTCTCGATGAGTCAATCTCTTGCTTTCTCATAGGGGTGGACCCTTGGCTACTAGTACCCTCACCCTTAGAGGGCTACACGTCCTCACCTTCAGAGGACTACACGTCCTCGCCTTTAGAGGGCTGCACGCCCTCACCTTCAGAGGACTACACATCCTCACCTTCAGAGGACAGCACGCCCTCGCCTTCATAGGGCTACACACCTTCACCTTTAGAGGACTATGCGTCCTCGCCTTCATAGGGTTACATGCCCTCACCTTTAGAGGACTACATGTCCTCACCGTCAGAGGACTATATGTCCTCGCCTTCAAAGGACTACACGTCCTTGCCTTCAGAGGGCTGCACGCCCTCGCCATCGGAGGACTACACGTCCTCGCCATCAGAGGGCTGCACGCCCTCACCTTCAGAGGACTACACATCCTCGCCATCAGAGGGCTGCACGCCCTCACCTTTAGAGGGCTACACGTCCTCGCCAACAAAGGACTAGACGTCCTTGCCTTTAGAGGGCTACACGTCCTCGCCTTCAGAGGACTAGACGTCCTCACCTTTAGAGAGCTACACGTCCTCGCCATCATAGGACTAGACGTCGTCGCCTTCAGAGGACTACATGTCCTAACAATCAGAGGGCTGCACGCCCTAACCTTCAGAGGATTACACGTCCTCGTCTTCAGGGGGCTGCACGCCCTCGCCTTTAAAGGACTACACGTCCTCGACATCAGAGGGCTGAACACCCTCACCTTCAGAGGACTACACATCCTCGCCATCAGAGAGCTGCACGCCCTCACCTTCAGAGGACTACACGTCCTCGCCATCAGAGGACTTCACGCCCTCACCTTCAGAGGACTACACATCCTCGCCATCAGATGGCTGGACGCCTTCTCCTTCAGAGGACTACACGTCCTCCTCTTTAGAGGACTGGATGTCCTCACCTTCAGAGGGTTACACACCCTCCCCTTGAGAGAACTACATGTCCTCGCCTTCAGAGGCCTACACGCTGTCGCCTTCAGCGACCTGCACGCCGTCATCTTCAAAGGGCGACACGTCCTCGAGTTCGAAGGGCTGCACGCCCCCTCACCTTTAGGGGGCTACACGCCCTCGCCTTCAGAGGACTATAAGTCCTCGCCTTCAGAGGACTATACGCCCTTGCCTTCATAGGTCTACACGTCCTTGCCTTTAGAGGGCTACACGCTCTTGCCTTCAGTGGGCTCCACGTCCGCACCTTAAAAGAATTTAAGGTCCTCTACCCTTAATGCTTAACCGAGACTTGCACTCCCGGTTAAGGGGTCAGTAGTTTCCTTTTATCAGCTCCGAGGCCACCCTCTGATCCTGGAGGAGGGCCAATTATGCACGTACAACCAAGGGAGGAGGCTATCGCGCAACTACTGTGCATACCGGGGCAAGATTTCACCTGTGCCACTGCAAAAAGACTAGTGCAGATCATGTGCACCAACATGACCACTCTTACACAGATATGAATGATGTTGCTACTGAGCAACATGACCACAATGTCGATCTCCCCCTGCGGAAGTATCAGTTTGTCTGTGTTGTCCTGACATAGGTAAGTATGCATATGATTAAACTGATTTCTATTACCATCTATTGTTTGCAGGGATCGCACCCACAAAGACACCCAGTGGACCCGGAGAAGTCCAACAGGGCCCTAGGGTTTCCAGCTCTGGTTACGGGCCTCTGTTAATCCTATAGGGTGCATGTTCCCCCCAGCAAGGTCACGCCATCATGACATAGGTAAGTATGCGCATCGCTCAACTGATTTCTGATGTCATCTATTGTTTGCAGGGATCGCGCCCGCAAGACACCTAGTGGACCCGAAGAAGTCCAACAGGGTCCTGGGGTTTCTAACTCTGATTACGGGCCTTTGTCAGTTCTACGGAGAGCTCGTCGCCCCAACAAGGTCATTAGGCCCCTTATTGACTGGTCTTTCATCAAGAAGTACTGCGCCCCCAGGCAGGTGCAGGGCGAGGCATCACCGTAGCGGGCAATAGGCGCACCGCCACCACCTCTAGAGTTCACCTCAGCTCATCCACAAAAAGGTTAGAGCGTTGCCTATGACACATGGCCGACCAGCAGGCGGCCAAGTCCAAAGCCAAAGGTAAGCAAAAGTACTAGGTCCATGATCGACAAGTCATCACGCGTCCAGCTCAAGATGTTAAAGAAGCACTACTAGGAGGCAACCTAGTAACTTTTAAAGTTCTGCTTGTTATTTGATCACCTTTTGTTTCTCAAGTCATAGTAGGACACACCTAGTTGCTCATGATCCTAGGAATTTAAATGAAACAAGCACAAGCTCGGAAGGTAGTCATGCCTCACAAAATATATGTATGTGTGTTTAGGTAGTGAAAATACCTTAGACATGCATGTATGTAGCAAAAAGATACCTCACAAAATATATATATGTATGTTTAGGTAGCAAGATACCTTGGATATGCATGTACATAGCAAAAATACCTCACAAAACATATATATGTATGTGTGTTTAGGTAGTGAAAATATTTAGATATGCATGTATATAGCAAAAATACCTCACAATATATATATATATATATATATATATATATATATATATATATATATATATATATATATATGCATGTTTAGGTAACAAGATACCTTGGATATGCATGTATATAGCAAAAATACCTCACAAAAATATACGTATGTTTTGGTAGCAAAATGCCTCATGAAAGAAAAAAAAAGAGGAAAAACAAAAAACAAAAACAAACAAAAATATATCTTTCGTCTGAAAAGCCAACACGCTTTTGAAAAGAAATAACTTCCAGCTTTTCTTTGGAAAAGATTCACTGATCATAACCAGTTTTTGAAGGAAATGTGTGTAATACACCTGAAGGGTGAATGCTGTGAAAATTTTCCCGAACGCCCAAAATGGACTCAGATGAATGCATGAATTGATAAAAGAACATATTTTGGAAACACTGGGTTGACTAAAATAGAGAAAATGAATCCTTAGCCCTAGTATCACATGACCATAAAAACTTGATGCTTGAGTGTCCACATAGGTGCATGCATGACCAGTTTTGCATAAAATTTCCTAATCATCATTGTTGCATGTGTATCATGGGAATAATGTGGGACATCCCCTTTATCCCCAAACCGCTGGCCAAACCCTGACAGATATCATGTCTAGCCGTTCTACAAGCCTTGAGCCAAAATCCCAACTTACCATAAACCTTGACCTAGGGTGAGAATGTCAATCCTTGCTCTCGGAAGAAAACAAAGAAAAGAAAGTTCCCGATCAAAGAATCGGAAGAAATCAAAAAGAGAAAATTCCCAATCAAAGAGTGGGAGAAAGCAAAAACACAAGAAAGAAAATTCCTGATCAAGGATCGGAAGAAAACAGAAGAAATATGCCGAAAGGTCTTTGGACCAGACAATATCTAAACAATACAAAATTGTCACTAAATAAACAAGAAAAGAAAGGAAACCACGACCTAAAGTGGTCCTAATTCAAATACGCCCCCACACTTGCAATGTGGTTTTCCAAGTGATGGACATAAATCCCGCCTACAGCTTCCTTTTGGGAAGGCCATGGATCCACGCACTAGGAGTGGTCCCCTCGACGCTTCACCAGAAACTGAAATTTGCAGTTGGTGGACTCTTGGTGATAGTGTCGGGCATAGAGGATATGTTGGTAAGCTGCCCCTCCTCAACACCATATGTAGAGGCAGCGGGGGAATCATTGGAAATAGCTTTCCAATCCTTCGAGGTGATAAGCTGCACCTCCGTAGAAACAAGTCCATTGCTACCTTGTTTCTCTAATGCAGCCCTGATGGTGGCACGGGTAATGCTTAGGCACGGTTATGAGCCCGGAATGCGTTTGGGCAAGGACAGCCACAGGGATTGCCGATGTGGTTGACATTAGGGGTAACCCGCACAAATATGGGTTGGGGTATGAGCCCGGGAAACCTGTAAGAAGGAATGCACCGTCAAGACTCCGGGAAGATAGGGCATGGCGCTGTCATGTTAGCCAGTGTTTCACAAGTGTCGGGATAATGTTCGAGGAAAAAGTGGCGACAATAGGAGGAGAAGCTCCACAAGATCTGCTGAGTTTCGTGCGACCGTGCCATCCCAGTTTCCAACTGGGGAATTGGCACGTGACGAGCTAGTCGGAAGTCTATACCGCTAATTCAATGTAATTGGGGGCTATAGATTCCTTTCTCTTTTGTTTTGTTGAAACCTACCTTATTAAATAACAAAGAGATCTTGTTTCATCTATTCTTGCGATTCCACCTTTTCTGATATCATTTTGCATTTTTTTGTTTTTTTGTCTTGAATGGTATAGATGTGAGGATCGATCTTTTGAGGATTCTAACAACGAGGGCTTAATAATCGATTTTGACTGAGAAGTAAGTCAAACAATAAACGAAGAAGAGGAAGAGGATGTCCTCTCACCAGAATTGAAGAGGTTGATCGCTCAGGAAGAATGCGAAATGAAGCCTCACCAAGAGGAAACCGAACTGATAGACTTAGAGACCGGAGAGGGAAGGAAAGAAGTGAAAGTAGGGACCGGTATGACCGCACCTATCTGCCAAGATTTGATAACCCTTCTTGAAGAATATCAAGACATCTTCGCGTGGTCGTACCAAGACATGCCAGTTCTAGACCTCGACATTGTGCAGCATAGGTTGCCAATGAATCCTGGGTGTTCCCCAGTTGATAAAAAATTATGAAGGATGAGACCCGAAATGTCTTTGAAAATTAAAGAAGAAGTAAGAAAGTAGTTTGATGCGGGTTTCTTGGCTGTGGCTCGATACCCTGAGTGGGTAACCAACATTGTCCCCGTCCCAAAAATGGATGACAAAGTGCGAATGTGCGTAGACTATCGGGATTTAAACCGAGCTAGTCCTAAAGACAATTTCCCCTTACCACACATTGATATACTAGTAGATAATATGGCTAAGTTCGCCCTTTTCTCATTTATGGATGGTTTCCCAGGGTATAACCAGATAAAAATGGCACCCAAAGATGTGGAGAAGACCACTTTCATCACCCTATAGGGAACATTCTACTACAAAGTGATGTCCTTCGGGCTAAAAAATGCTGGGGCAACCTATCAATGTGCCATGGTAGCCTTATTCCATGACATGGTGCATAAAGAAGTAGAAGTCTATGTAGATGACATGATTGCCAAATCTCAGACCGAGGACGAACACCTCATCAATCTGCGTAAGCTGTTTGGAAGGTGTCAGAAATACCAACTGAAACTAAACCCCGCCAAGTGCACCTTCAGGGTAAAGTCAGGGAAGTTGTTGGGTTTTATCGTGAGCCAGAAAGAGATAGAAATAGATCCTGAGAAAGTGAAGGTCATTCTTGAAATGCCAGAGCCACGCACGGAGAAGCAGGTTCGAGGTTTCCTTGGCAGGTTGAATTACATTGCAAGATTTATCGTGCAACTCACCCCTACCTGTGAGCCCATCTTCAAACTCTTGCGTAAAAACCAGGCGGTCCTGTGGAATAACAACTGCCAAGAGGCCTTCGAAAAAATCAAACAGAGCCTCGTGAATCCCCCGGTGCTCATGCCGCCTGTAACAGGAAGATCTCTCATGACTGTGTTAGACGAGTCTATGGGTGCGTGTTGGGTCAGCATGATGACTCTGGGAAGAAGGAACAAGCCATTTACTATTTAAGCAAGAAGTTTACTGCCTATGAGATGAATTACTCAATGTTGGAAAGGACGTGTTGTGCCTTGGTATGGGCATCACATCGTCTTAGGCAGTACATGTTCAGTCATACTACTTGGCTTATTTCCAAAATAGATTCCGTGAAATACATCTTTGAGAAACCGACCCTCACGGGACGAATCGCTAGGTGGCAAGTACTACTATCTGAATTTGATATTGTGTATGTCACCCAAAAGGCGATAAAGGGAAGCGCCTTGGCAGATTATTTGGCCCAACAACCCCTCCAAGATTATCGGCCAATGCACCTTGAGTTCCCGGATAAAGACATCATGGCCCTATTCGAAGAGAAGCGGACACACGAGGATATAGACAAATGGATTGTTTGTTTCGTTGGGGCATCTAATGCTTTGGGCCATGGAGTAGGGGCAGTCCTTGTATCCCCAGATGATCAGTGTATCCCTTTCACGGCCAGGCTGGGTTTCGATTGTACCAACAATATGGCCAAATATGAAGCGTGTGCCCTTGGGATTCAAGCTGCCATTGATTTTAACGTGAAGCTACTTAAAGTGTATGGAGACTTGGCGTTGGTAATACGTTAGTTGAAAGAGGAATGGGAAACTAGGGATCAGAAATTGATGCTCTATCAAACTTATATCTTGAAGTTAGCCGAATTCTTTGACGACATTTCTTTCCACCACATACCTCGGGAAGAGAATCAAATGGCCGATGCATTGGCCACCATGGCATCCATGTTTCAACTTGCCCCACACGGGGATCTGCCATACATTGAATTTAGATGTCGGGGCAAGCCGACACATTGTTGTGCAATAGAGGAAGAGCAAGATGGGAAACCATGGTATTTCGACATCAAACAGTATGTCGAGAACAAAGAATATCCACCAGGGATTTCTGACAATGACAAGAGAACATTAAGGAGATTGGCTACTGGTTTCTTCGTGAGTGGTACCGTCCTGTACAAATGAAACCATGACATGACTCTTCTACGATGCATGGATGCCAAAGAGGCAAACCACATAATCGAGGAGGTCCACGAGGGTTCGTTTGGAACATACGCCAATGGGCATGCTATGGCTAGGAAGATCCTTAGAGCAGGTTATTACTGGCTCACCATGGAAAGCGATTGCTGCACCCATGTAAGGAAATGCCATAAATGTCAACCATTCGCAGACAATGTCAATGTTCCGCCACATCCTCTGAATGTCATGTCCGCCCCTTGGCCTTTTTCCATGTGGGGGATAGATGTCGTAGGGGCCATCAAACCCAAGACTTCGAACGGTCATCGCTTCATTCTCGTGGCGATAGATTATTTCACCAAATGGGTCAAAGCGGCGTCCTACACCAATGTCACGAGGAGCGTGGTGGTCAGATTCATAAAGAGGGAGCTGATTTGTCAGTACGGACTCCCTAGGAAGATCATTACTGACAATGGCACCAATCTGAATAACAAAATGATGCGGGAAATGTGAGAGGATTTCAAAATCCAGCATCATAACTCCACCCCCTATCAGCCGAAGATGAACGGGGCTGTGGAGGCTGCAAACAAAAATATTAAGAAAATTATTCAGAAGATGACAGTGTCGTACAAAGATTGGCATGAGATGTTGCCTTTTGCCCTGCATGGATACCGAACCTTGGTACGATCTTCTATTGGGGCAATGCCGTACTCCTTGGTTTATGAGATGGAAGCGGTACTCCCATTTGAGGTAGAGGTCCCTTCCCAGAGGATACTAGCGGAATCGGGCCAAGAAGAATCAGAGTGGGCTCAATCATGCTACGACCAACTCAACCTTATTGAAGGTAAGCGTTTGACGGCCATGAGCCATGGGCGCCTGTATCAACAAAGGATAAAGAACGCGTTCGACAAGAAGGTGCGCTTGCGCCAGTTCCATGAGGGGGACCTTGTGCTGAAAAAGGTGTCCCACGCTGTTAGAGATAACCGAGGGAAGTGGACCCCGAATTATGAAGGGTCGTTCATTGTTAAGAAAGTTTTCTCTGGGGGGGCCTTGATACTCGCTAACATAGACGACGAGGAACTGCCTTCGCCAGCAAACTCGGATGTCATCAAAAGATATTATGCCTAGAGCGGCACTAAGATAGCCATTTCATTTGCATGTATAGGTTGATAGTACTTGACCAAGAAAGGCCTAATAAAAAGAGTATCTTTTCTTTTTCGCCACTGATAGCGTTAGTCTTTGTTTTCTTTAAAATGTTTATTTCCTGGATCATAGGGGTGCCACGAGCGCGAATTTAAGGAAATAACCAAAAGTAAGGAGATGCGCATGCATTTGCATTTTTTTTATCTCGTAGGACCTACAGTAATGCGTTAGTCTTTGGCTCTCCATTGATGTATTTTAGTGCGTTAGTTGCTCAATTTTTGCCAATTTCATGAGACAATGTATGCTTGGATTCACGCTTGTTTGTTTGAATTGGAGGGTTGTGGGGGATGGCCTTAGGCCTAATGTGGGTTCTAAAATTGTTGGGCACATCACATTGCCTCCATTCTTTTTTTCCCTCATGCCTAAGGTGCGCCCACCAAGTGCTCGGTGAAATGCCTCAATGGAATTTGGGCATGGTTTTGTGAACTTTAGAGTGTAAAACTGACTTGTGGGTATATGGACAGCTTGTAGAGGTTAGAATAAGTTCCAAAATTTCCAAAATTAAGGACTTAGAGCTAGGGGCCAAGCCTTTGGTTTTGAGTGCAAGTAAGCATGAAGATGAAAACATTGTGATAGGGATTTCCCTTTAGGCCAGCAAACGATTTTTGGGGCTGCACCATGATGTTTGCCTTACACCTAGATGTTTGAGAATGTTGTTCATCATGCACATGTAGATATAAAGTAGGTGGCAAAATACCTCACAAGATATATGTATGTTGCATATAGATAGCAAAAAATGCCTCACCCAAATATATGTTTAGGTGGCAAGATACCTCACCGAAAAAAAAAACCTTTTTAAATTGAAATGTAATTTGAGTAGCAAGATACTTGAATACGCATGAAATGTAATTTTAGATTTTTGGAATATGAGTGTGTACAAGTTTAGCAAAGGCATGCGTGTATATGATCTTTGGGTAGCAAAATACTTCAAGTACGTATGTGTATAAGTTTAGCAAAGAAATGCATGTATGTAATTTGGGTAGCAAGATGCTTGGAATGTGCATGAATATAGTTTTTAGGTAGCGAAGCATCTTGCGTGCATGTATGATCGTAAAAGTATGTATCTGAGTTTGCCCTAAATTTAAATTGATGTTCATGTTGGAAGCAGTTGTATGCCATTTTTACTTGGTCAGCCTTTAAAATGACACTTCCTTGTAAATTGACTTCCCAAACGTTTGTCTTTGCAGGAAATGGCTCCGAAAAAGCTTTCCATGAAGAGGTCTAGAAAGGAGGCCGCGGGAGAAGGTTCCAGTACCACCTTGGAATTTGATGGTCACCGGTTTCGGAGCGCCGAGCACCAGCAGCGCTTTGAGGCCATCAAAGGATGGTCATTCCACAGAGAAAGGCGCATCCAACTCAGGGAAGATGAGTACACAAACTTTCAGGAGGAGATAGCTCATAGACATTGGACGACGCTGGTGACTCCCATGGCTAAGTTTGACCCTGAGATAGTCTTAGAGTTCTACGCTAATGCTTGGCCCACAGAGGAGGGAGTGCGAGACATGCGTTCATGGGTGAGGGGTTAGTGGATTCCCTTTGACGCAGATGCCCTTAGCTAGTTCCTGGGTGACCCGCTAGTTTTGGAGGAAGGCCAGCAATGTGAGTTCAGCCAGAGGAAGGATAGGGCCGACGGGTTCGACGAGGAGGCGGGTGCGGATCATGCGGATCATGCACACCAGGGTAGGATTTCGCCCGGACCGCTCTAGGGAGGTGGGTGCGGATCATGCGCACCAGCATGACCACTTTGACCCAGACGTGGATGACATTGCTGCTCAGCAATGTCTTGCATAGCAATCATAACTTCGACCTCCCTCTGCCTAAGTGCCAGTTGCTGTATGCCATCCTGACATGGATGAGCGTCCACGTAACCCAGGTGATTGTTGACGCCATCTATTTGTTTGCAGGTATGCCGCCAACCAGGCACCCTCTGGACCCGGATAAGTCTAACAGGGCCCTGGGGTTTTCGGCTCTAATCACAGGCCTCTGCCAATCCTTCGGAGTTCAGGTCACCCCCAGCAAAGTGATCCGACCACCGATCACCCGAGCCTTCATTGAGAAGTACTGCACGCCTAGGCAGGCACAGGGTGACGCACCTCAGGGCACGGGCGCACTGCCACCACCTCGGCAGGCTGATCCGGCGGAGCCACTGGGCAGGGAGCGGTATCTACAACATTTGGTTCGCCAGCAGGCGGCCAAGCACCGCGGACAGGTGCAGATACACGAGTGTCTCTACCGTTTCAGCCGCAGTCAACAGGGGCAGAGTTCCAACCACCACGGACATGTATGCTCTACCTCAAAGCAGTTTGCAGCTGAGGTCGCATGGCCCGATGCCTAGGCAGGGGAGGAGCCTACAGGATCCCCCAGTAGGATGGATGAACCCCACATGGACGAGGATATGACTGACCTGTTCGATTTCTTGGGAGGGAGCGGAGCCACATGACTGTGGGATTCCCGATCGAAGATCGGAAGAAAGTAAAAAGGAAAAGATAGGAGGAAAACGGAATAATTCCATATCAATAAAGGAAACAAAGAAAGAGAACAAAAGATCTTCGAACCAGATAAATTTTCGGTGAGGTAAATGACCACCGGCAAAGGGAAAACCCATTTTTGAAGTGGTTCTTCCTTTGGGATTGCCATTCAAGGTCGCTCCCGACTAGCGATGTCTCGCCCCACATAAACAAAGAGGAAAAGACTGAAACACCCAACTTCCTCTCCAAAAACACTACCCTCGAGAAAATCCTATTGATCCGTGATCGCGCATGTAATCTTTTGGTTCGATAGGAAATCATGTGCAAAATAAAGTCATGGGGCAGCTATGGTTTGGAATTAGGGTAAAACACTTACC
Source organism: Glycine max (assembly GCF_000004515.6). Taxonomy (NCBI): domain Eukaryota; kingdom Viridiplantae; phylum Streptophyta; class Magnoliopsida; order Fabales; family Fabaceae; genus Glycine; species Glycine max. The sequence goes on from NC_038251.2 coordinate 30,544,467, forward strand.
TGTGTGAGTTTTTATACACCATGAGTGATTTTATTCCTAGTTTCAGTTGGACCCGACGTTTCCCTTGAATGTTCATTTAAAAGCTAAATGTTGACATCCTACCCTTCATTTTTGGTTACAAGGAAAACTATTTTTGCATAAGTATATTGTTTCTCTAAAAATATGGTGCTCTCGTGAATGATTTATTTTTCCTTGCTAAAGCATGTTCGCCTTTTAGGTGAAAGAACCCGGTGGACCATTCAGTCCTAAAATCAAATCTTATTCGGAGCCCCATGAATTGATTGTCGTTCATGCATCCTCTACCATCGAGTCCGGAGCCCCATGAATTGATTGTTGTTCATGCATCCTCCACCATCCAGTCCGGAGCCCCACGAATTGATTGCCTAGCGCTGTTTGTGCATCCTCCACCATCAAATCTTATTCGGAGCCCCATGAATTAATTGTCGTTCATGCATCCTCCACCATCGAGTCCGGAGCCCCATGAATTGATTGCCTAGCACTGTTCGTGCACCCTCCACCATCAAATCTTATTCGGAGCCCCATGAATTGATTGTCGTTCATGCATCCTCCACCATCGAGTCCGGAGCCCCACGAATTGATTGCCTAGCGCTTTTCGTGCATCCTCCATCATCGAGTCCGAAGTCCCATGAATTGATTGCCGAGCGATGTTCATGCGTCCTCCGTTATCAAGTACAGAGCCTCCGGTGAGGGGAAAATGCAGTTTTTGTTATTCTCCCAATCGGTTCCTTCACCAAACATGTGTATACGTGTATATTATGTTAGTTTTTGTTTGTTTTGTTTTGTGTTGTGCAGAGAAAGAAGAAGGAGAGACGGGAGTCAATTATTTCAAATCGTTTTGGTTGGAACTATTGTGATTAAGATCGATTAAATCCCCATGATGGGCAAAGGATGGCCTTCGGGAATCATAATAGATTAATTATGGAAAAGGCTAAGACGGACGAAATCAGTGTCTTATCTTTACTTTCCTCCTATCTCCGATAAAAGGTAAGTAAAGAAGGGAAACTGTCATACCCTAATTTCGTCTGGGGACCATTGTTTGATGGAATGCAACCTTCGCTTGACCGCTTCGAGGAACTTGACACCCATCATTAAGCAATCCGTGAAGTTTCGCGACATGTTGGGAGTTGAAAGGAAACATTATTGCGCAATCGATAAAGTTCCGTAACATTCCATAAGCCGAAGAGGGGATGGTTGCGTAATCCGCAAAGTTTTGTGACATTACGGAAAGAAAACAAGTATCGTTACGTAATTCGTGAGGTTCTGTAATGTTATGGAAAAAAGGGGCAAAAGGGGTGTATTTTGTAAAATGGGGGGTGCAAATAGTAATTTTCAAATTTGGGCCAGGTTTCTGGGCATTTTCTTGCTTAAGGTGGCAACCACCTCCCCCGTTTTGTTAAAAAATGGGCTTTCGGGGCTTCCGGGACACCCGTAGTGCTTCCGTAAAATTCCCATAACCCTAAATAAGCATATTTCACTTAATATGGGTGGGAAGGAAGAGAAAAAAGAAGAAAAGCAAGTCCTATATACTTCCGTAACTTTTCCGTAAATTATGAAAGAATGGGGCAAGCTTATCAAAATGGGGGGGTGCAAATAGCAATTTTGAAATTTTGAATTGGACCTTCCAGAGTGTATTTCGAAGGAGGATTGCTTCTGGAGGAAGTAACCCAGCTCGCCTAGGCAAGCTAGACAGCAACCTCCTCCCCCTTTTTCCTATAAGAAGGCAAAAGGGGGGTGTTCAAAGGGTTCCGGATTCCCCTGGTTATATGTTTCAATTGTTTTGGGTGAAAAAAATTGTTTCCGGGAAGAAAATCCAAGCCGAGGTGCTTTCGTAACGCTTCTGAGAGGTTTCCGTAAGCAAATCCGTGAAGGTTTTAATCCATTCTTCGTCGTTCTTCATCCGTTCTTCGTTCTTCAACGGGTAAGTTTCCAAATCCGAGACTTTTAATTCATTTCTTGTTTTTTGGCTTTCATCTTTATTTCGTTCAATTTCAGTTTCTTTTTCTTCCGTTTTTAACGAGCTTTAACCGGTCGTTTAAGCCGTTTTCTCACCTAATAAATGATGAAATGAATTTCAACCGATTATTTGCGTTGTAATCTCGTTTAATCACTCTTAAAACGAAATCTAACCGATCGTTCACGCTGTAACCTCGGTTAAACTAAAAAAGTCAAAATAATAATAAAATAATCTAAATATCTTTAAATAAAATAATAAAAAAATTGATTGGACGTTTTTCTTTGGAAGTTTCCTTGAATGAATTGACTAATAACCAAAGTAAAACTAAGGCTAAAATCAACTCACAAATCAAGTTTTGTCTGCAAAAATCACTGAAAACCGTTTTAAGGTCCAATGCCTTAAAACGGTCCTCTTTGCTTTTATCGGTTAACATGGACTGTTCAAATGCATAAAAAATCAACACATCATTTTACTGCCTTTTGAAAGAACTACGTAGGTCTGATTTCCTCTTCGATGGAGGGTACGTAGGAGCAAAAACCCCGCTTTTGTCGACCTCAAAAATAAAAAGAGACAAAATTTAGGATACATGATTTCACACAACTCTAATCTAAGGTTGTTGTCCTTCGGGACAAACGTGAGAGGTGCTAATACCTTCCTCAAGCGTAAACATAACTCCCGAATCTGGAATATTCTTGATGACCGGTTTCCTTTGGTTTTTTCTAATGTTTTCCTATCAATAAACGTTGGAGGCGACTCCCGTGAGCCTCGCCTCGCTCACCTGCAAAAGGGTAGGTTGCGACAACTATAAAATGACATTTTTCAAAATTTAGAACAAGGTTAGTTTCAGTGCATCTATTCAAAACCTTTTCCAGACTATCCAAACAAATATCAAAAGAGGATCCATATACAATGAAATCATTCATAAACACCTCTATGCAATTTTCTAAAAAATCACTAAAAATACTGATCATGTACCATTGGAAGGTATCAAGGGCATTGCACAGGCCGAAAGACATCCTCCTATAGGCAAAAGTGCCGAAGGGGCAGGTGAATGTGGTTTTTTCCTGATCCTCAGGAGCAATAGTGATTTGCATATAACCAGAAAAACCATCAAGGAAACAATAGTGAGATTTACCTGCCAGGCATTCAAGCATCTGGTCAATGAATGGCAGTGGAAAATGGCCCTTTTTGGTAACCTGATTCAGCCTCCTATAGTCGATGCAGACTCTCCAACTGTTCTGCACCCGAGTAGGAATCAACTCCTCCTTCTCATTTTTTATCACGGTGAGGCCGGTTTTCTTCGGGACTACCTGGACGGGACTCACCCATTGGCTGTCGGAGATAAGATAAATGATTCCAGCTTGCAAAAGCTTGGTTACCTCCTTCTTCACTACATCAAGAATCTTTGGGTTGAGTCTTCTCTGTGGCTATCTTACTGGTTTAGCCCCATCCTCTAAATTTATTTGATGCATACATGTGGATGAGCTAATACCAGAAATGTCTATCAGGGTCCAGCCTATAGCCTTCTAATGCTTCTTGAGAACAGATAACAGCTCCTCCTCTTGCTCATCAACAAGGGAGGCAGATATAATTACTGGAAAACTTTTGCTATCATCCAAATAAGAATATTTTAAATTTGATGGCATAAGCTTCAATTCTGGTGTGGCTGGCTGGATAGTGGTAGAAAGAGATGGTTTCTCAGCCTGTACCTCATAAAGAAAGTCAGAGGTATGTGTACTTCCTGGAACATGGTTAGTTTTATTTGACTCTATAGAATGAAGATCAGTCATGTATTCATCAACAACATGATCAATTATTTCAACATGAAATACAGAAAGATCTTCAGATGGGTGCTTTATAGCATCAAGAATATTAAAATGAATAGTTATATCACTAAACTCCATAGATAGTGTGCCGGCATATACATCTATATCTTAGTTCTAGCAGTTTTAATAAAAGGTCTGCCTAGAATGATGGGAACTAATCCTTTAGAAAATCCCTCCTCCATATTCAAAATATAAAAATCAACAGGGAAAATCAGTTCACCAACTCTAACTAAGACATCCTCTATGAAACCAGCAGGATAAGCAACACTTCTATTAGCTAAATGAATTACCACATCAGTTGACTGTAAGGGACCAAGGAATAGAGAATTAAAAATAGACAGAGGCATAAAACTAACAAAAGCTCCTAAATCTAGCATGGCAACAAGGTATGCTAAATGTACCTGGATCTTTACATTTTTCAGGGATTTGGGGAACAGATTTACAAATCAATACGGAGACATTTCTGCCCATACTAATTCTTTTACTTCCTTTAAGTTTTCGCTTATTAGTGCACATCTCCTTCAAGAATTTAGCATATCTTGGAATTTGCTTTATTGCATCCAGCAGAGGTATGTTTATCTCTACTTTTCTAAATGTTTCCAAGATCTCCTTCTCTGCCTCTTCCATTTTTTTGTTGGAAATTGCTCTTGGAGGGAATGAAAGAGGGATATGATGCTTCTGTAAATCAGAGTTACCAGTGGAAGATTCACCTGCACAAAAATTATTAGGTAACTTACTCTTTAAATTTTTATCATCATCTTTTTCTAGAGTAGAGTGAAGTTGGGCAGGTTCATTTGCGGATGAGGAAGGTGCTACTGGTTGAGGTCCTTGACACTGCTTTCTCGACCTCAATGAAATGGCACTCACATTTTTGGGATTCTGCATGTTTTGCATAGTCATTTGCCTCACAAGTTCTTCAAGGGAAGGTTGTGGAGTAGCCTCAACTGTTTGTTGTTTCTAGGGCTGTTGTTGTTGTTGTTGCTGGATTGGTGGAGGAACGTATGGTCTGCTTGGGCCAGCAACATTTTGAAAATAAGGTTGTTATTGTTGTTGTTGTGAAGGATTCGACCATCTAAGGTTGGGATGATTCCTCCCCCCGGGATTGTACCTGTTGCTGGAGAGGTCATAATTGTTCTGTTGTGGCTGATTTTGCTGCTGAGGTTGAGGAGGTTTGTTGTAGATGTTTGTAGCATAAGCTTCAGGTTGTTCAATTGCTTCAGATTGTTGCACAGAAGGGCAAAGGTCTATGTGGTGGTCGGCAGAGGAGCATAAACCACAGAGTCTGGCGACAGGTGCAGTTTTTGATTCATGTCCAGTTGAGTTACCAGGTTAACCAAGGCATCTAGTTTACCTTCAAGCTTCTTAGTCTCGACTGATGAAGATGAATTCGTGGATACTTCATGCACTCCTCTAATGACAATAGCATCACTTCTGGCACTAAATTGCTGGGAATTTGAAGCCATCTTCTTAATTAAATTTCTGGCTTCAGTAGGGGTCATGTCACCAAGGGCTCCACCACTGGCAACATCTATCATACTTCTCTCCATGTTACTGAGTCCTTCATAAAAATATTGGAGGAGAAGCTACTCAGAAATCTGGTGGTGAGGACAACTGGCACTTAGTTTCTTGAATCTCTCCCAGTATTCATATAAGCTCTCTCCACTGAGTTGCCTAATTTCTGAAATATCTTTTCTGATGGCCGGGGTCCTAGAAGCAGGGAAAAAATTCTCTAAGAATACTCTCTTGAGGTCATCCCAGCTCGTGATGGACCTTGGAGCAAGGTAATATAGCCAGTCCTTTGCCACTCCCTCTAAAGAATGAGGAAAAGCCCTCAGAAATATGGACATCTGGGGGTTTCATGGTGGAGCAGACAATATGGAATTCTTTTAGATGTTTGTACGGGTCTTCACCTGCAAAGCCATGAAACTTTGGAAGCAAATGGATCAGTCTAGTTTTAAGAACATATGGGACATCCTCAATAGGGTGTTGGATGTACAAGCTTTCGTAGGTGAAATCAGGTGCAGCCATTTCCCTTAGAGTCCTCTCACAGGGTGGAGGTTGTGCCATGTTCTCAGAATGTTCAAAACTATAATGCTCAAAATCACCAATAACAGAATGCTCAGGATGCTCAAAAGGTACTAAATGATGTCTAACTAATCTATGAAATGTCCTATCTATCTTAGGATCAAAGGGATGTAAGTCAGGTGGATTGCCTCTAGTCATACACTATATTCAGCATGCACAACTAGTTGCCTTCTTATGCAAGTAACAGTGTAGGTTTGAACTACAACTACCATTAAATGATATCCAAATGACTTAAAATTTTGTGAGCAACCTTATAAAATGATGAGAAGATAGCACAAAAAAATTTCAAATGAAAATTCAAAGTCTAACTATAGAAGCTAAAAATGATAAGTTAATAAAAATAAGAGAATAATACTTGGAAAATAAAAAACTTTTGACAGAATCAGAATTTTTGGAAGAAGGAGACCTCGGCATGGGAAATTTTTTTCTACCCCAAATACATATATAATAATAGCGATTCTGATAACCGAAGCAAAAGTTACGGCTGTTTGAAGTTTTGACAAAAATCAAATTTGGTACTTTTTTTGGAACTTTCAAATCTGACCAAACTAAGGGTTCCAGCTATTTTTCCCACAAAATATGGATCAAAAGAAGAGACCACAAAAAAATTCAGCCAAAAATAACAACTATAGCTACCAAAACAAAAAAATCTCAATTAATTCAACAAAAGTGGTCTCTAAAATCCGTCGCTAAGGGATTTCCACTACTACCCTGTTTTCCAGTTCAACAAAAGTGGTCGCTAAATCCGTCGCAAAGCAGCAAAACCCAAAAACTGAAACAGGGGAAGCGCTGAACAGAAAAACTAAAACAAAACACCACACTAAACAAAATAGCAAGACACTAAACAACACTTAACGTAACACGAACACAACACACGAAAGCATAAAACAACTAAACATAAAACACGAATTACTAGCTATTATGAACCTTTGGACACTGCTCCCCGACAACGGCGCCAAATTTGATCAAGGCCGTACCCGAATCAAATAAACATTAAAATGCAGTAACAAGGAAGTGATCCTAGGTCGTTTCCCAACGAGCAATGATACACCAAATGTTCATAACAGATAGTAGGAAAATAGTAACGAATGGGGGGGGGGGGTTGTTTGCTTTTGTAAATTAAATAGCGAATAGATGTGAATTAGAAAATATCAGAATTAAAACACGTTGCTTCTCCTTGATTCACAAGCAAGTCTCTTATCCTAGGTTACCAGAGTTTATCCTTATTCAGTTCAACCACTTAATCCAACCCTAAATTAAATTACTAAGTGAAATTTAACATAAGGCATTCATTATGTGATTAAGCAACACATACACCAATTACTCATAAACAATCATTAAGCATGAACGTAAATTAAGCGCAGAGACAATTAATCAAGCACTAAGCATGCATGAATTAATAGCAACAAATTCAGAGTAATTAGTGAAGAGGAAAAACTGAACAAAATTTAACAATAATAATAGAACCTCAAAGAGAACTGTGCTTGATCCTCAAGAGAAAACAACGATGGGGACTTAGCCTTCCATTAATCAATAGAGAACGAAATTATAGATTGAAGAATGAAATTTTATTGCTAAAACGAAAAGTCAAAACTGGAATTGCAAAACGAAAAAATGTCTAAAAGAAGAAGAGAAGCCTAACACTCCAAAAACGAAAAAAAGAAGAAAGAGAAGAGAGAGCCTAAACTAGAACCTTGGTGTTGTTATATAGTTTTCCAGCCCCAAAGCTTACAAATCTGTTTTAAGTCCAAGCCCATAAATAAAATAAAATCTAGACAAGATAAGATAAGATAAAATAAAATCTAGATGAAATAAAATCTAAATAAGATAAGATAAGATAAGATCTAGATGAAATAATATCTAGATTAGATAAAATCTAGATAAGATAAGATTTGATCTAGGTAAGATAAGATTTGATAAAATTATCTGCTCTCTTCAAGTCCAAGCCCAATTGCTTATAATTCTCCTGAAATTAAATTAAAAACACAAAATTAGTCCAATAGGCCCAAATGATAAAACTGCATAATTAATTTGACAATTAAGACTAATCAGTAATTAAAATGGTGCAAAAAGGGTTAAGAAATAGGAGCAAACAATGGCACATCAACTATACAAGTTTTGGAAAATGTTTTCTACACAAAAGTTAGTCGTATAAGTTGACTAACACTACCACTTACCTTTGCTTACCTTTGGCCTTGGACTTGGTGTGGCATCGACCAACTCTCGAAGCAAATCTTCTTCAGTCCTTTGACTCGCAAGACAATAAAAATGCATATGCATGTGCAGATTGAACAGTTTTAAGCACAAAATTTTTAAAACAAATGTTTGTTATGTTCAATTTTCTTAAGCGCTTGTGGTACCCCTAGGGATCGAGCTAGATGGCTCGGATCAATCACATGCATCGTTTGAAGGATGGCAATGGATTGTCACACTTAAGTGAAACTTTCTTGATTTAAGGTTATAGAGTGATGCCATGGGTCTATGGACCCCCTTGAAACTTGATGGCAGGCTGATCTTGACAAAATTTATGTAACATAGATACCCTTGGAATGGAAAGAAATCTCTAAGGGTTTGCATGAGAGACTAACATTAGATGTTTGGGCATTTTCCATGAGCTCTTACCCAAACGAGTTCGCTTCTCAAACATGCAAGTGCGAACCTCAGGGGTTTCTCTTTTTTTTGTATTATTATTTTTTTTCAACCCTAATTTTTTCTTAGGCCGCCCTTTCGGGTTTTCAACCTACCGGGTGAGAAATTTTGATCTGCCCCTAGGCCTTCTCGAGTCCCATGCACAATGCCTCTCATTGCTCCAGTGTAGGGCTTTGAGGTCTCTACTGTTGTCTTTTGTCATGACCTTGTAGCAAGGAAGAAAAGGAAGAAACTGTGTAGGTTCTCGAAAATGAATTTTCAAAGATGAGAAACATTCAAACAATTTTATTTTATCAAATCTTATCTTATCTAGATTTTATTTCATCTAGATTTTATTTTGTCCAGATTTTATTTCCTCTAATCTTATCTTATCTTGTCCATATTTTATTTTATTTCGTTTATGGGCTTGGACTTAAAATAGATTTGTAAGCTTTGGGGCTGATGACCTATATAACAACACCAGGGTTTTAGTTTTGGGAGTTTTTGGGAGAGGAGAATAATTCTAGGGTTTTAGAATTCCAGTTTTTACTGTTCATGCACACTGTTCACGTAGAATAAAATTCATTTTCTGCAATTGTTTCTGTTTCAATCTACAATTTCATTTTTTGCTGATTAATGGAAGGCTAAGTCTCTAGCGTTGTTTTCTCTTGAGGATCAAGCACAATCTCTTTGAGGTCTTGTTATTACTATTGAATTCTGATCAGTTTTTCCTCTTCACCAATTACTCTGTATTTGTTGCTATTAATCCATGCATGCTTAGTGCTTGATTAATTGTCTCTGCGCTTAATTTACGTTCATGCTTAATGATCAGTTTCGTTCATGGTTAATTGGTGTATGTGTTGCTTAATCACATAATGACAGCCTTATGGTAATTTTTGCTTAGTAATTTAATTTAGGGTTGGATTAAGTGGTTGAATTGGTTAGGGATAAATCCTCATAACCTAGGATAAGAGACTTGCTTGTGAATCAAGGGGAAATAACATGTTTTAATTCTGTTATTTCCTAATTAAAATTTGCTTGCTGTTTAAATTAAAAAAAGCAAACAATCCCCCCCCCCCCCCAATTCGTTGCTTTTATCACTATCTATTATGAACGTTGGTTGACCATTACTCATTGGGAGACGACGTAGGATCATTTCCTAGATACTGCATTTTAATGTTTATTCGATTCGGGTATGGCCTCGATCAAATTTGGCACCGTTGCCGGGGAGCAGTGGGCCAAAGGTTCATAATAGTGTTTAGTTTTTTTTGTGTGTCGCTCTGTCGTTTAGGTTGTGAGTGTGTGTTGTTTTGTTTTGTGTAGCGTTCTGTTTTGCATTTCAGTCGCATCCCCTGTTTAGCGACTGTTTCAGTTTTGTGTTTTGCTGTGAACAGTGATTAGCGACTGACTAGCGACTGATTCAGTTTTGTGTTTGCTGTGAACAATGATTAGCGACTGAGAATTAGCGACTGACTTTGCAATTTAATTGGCGATTTTTGTTTTGATAGTTAGAGTTGTTGGCTGATTTTTTGTGTGGTAGTTTATTTTGATCCATATTTTGTGTGAAAAATACCAGGAGCACTTGGTCTGGCAGTATTTGAGAGAGACAAAAATTTTGGGAACTAGTTTTTAGCAAAACTTAAAACGGCCATAACTTTTGCTCCGAGTATCAGAATGACTATTATTATATATGCATTTGGGGTAGAAAAAAATTTCCCATATCGTGAAAATCTGCTTTAGCTGGTTGGGGTCTACAAACTTGAAAAATCATCCATTTGCTAAGTGTCATACCCTAATTTCGTCCGGGGATTATTGCTTGATGATTATGCAACCTTTGAATGGCTGCTTCAAGATACTTAGCACCCTTTGTTGCACGATATGTAAGTCCCAAGATGCGCCAGAAATCAAAGGGAAGCAGGGTTACGCGATCCGTGAAATTCTGTAATGTGGCGGAAACCAAAAGGAGGTGTTGTTGCACAATCCGTGAGTTTCCGTAACTTCTTCGAAAACTAAAAAAGAGTAAATACATGATCCGTAAGGATTCGTAACCTTACAGAAAGAAAATAAGTATCGTTACGAAATTCGTAAAGTTTCGTAACGTTATCGAAAAAGAATCGCCAAAAAAAGGCAAAGGGGTGTATTTAGTAAAATGGGGGATGCAAATAGTAATATTTGAATCTGGGCCCTTCAAGGGGTTTCTGGGCAATTTGTTGCTTAAGGTGGAAGTAATCTAACTCGCCTAGGCGAGTTAGGTGGCAACCACCTCCCCCGTTTTGTTAAAAAAATGGGATTCCGGGGCTTTCGGGACACCCGTAATGCTTCCGTAAAATTTCCATAACCCTAAATAAGCATATTTCACTTAATACAGGCAAGAGGGAAGAGAAAAAAAGAAGAAAATCAAGTCCTATATGCTTCCGTAACTTTTCCATAAATTACGAAAGAAGGGGGTGAACTTATCAAAATTGGGGGGATGCAAATAGCAATTTTGAAATTTTGAATTGGACCTTCCATAATGATTTTTTGAAGCTGGATTGCTTCTGGAGGAAGCAACCCAGCTCGCCCAGGCTGAAGGGGGCTGTTCTAAGGGTCCTGGATCCCCCTGGTGATGTATTTCAGCTGTTTTGGGTGAAAAAAATTGTTTCCGTGAAGAAATTCCAAGCCGAGGTGCTTCCGTAACGCTTCTGAGATGTTTCCGTAAGTAAATCCGTGAAGGTTTTCCTCCGTTATTCACCATTCTTCATCCGTTCTTCGTTCTTCAACGGGTAAGTTTCCAAACCGAGCTTTTCAATTAATTCTATGTACCCGTGGTGGTCCCCATTTTGTTTCATGTATTTTTATTCTCGTTTTCATTTACTTTCCGTACCCCCTTTTGACGTGCTTCAGTCATTTATTTAAGTCATTTCTCGCCTAATCAAAAAATAAAATAAATTTCCACCGTTCATTTGATTTGTAATATCCGTTAATTTCTGTTAAAATGAATTCCGACCGTTCGGTCATGCCGTAACCACGTTGGAAATAAAAAAAGAGGTAAAATAATAATATAATAATCCAAAAAATACCTTTTAGTAAAATGAAGCGGAAAAATCAATCGGACGTTTTCTCTTTGGGATTTTTCATTCTTAATCGAATTGACTAATAACTAAAGTGAAACTAAGGCTAAAATCAACTCGCCTAGTCAAACTCGTCCACAAAAAAGTCACTAAAAAGGGTTTGAAAAGTTTATCATTTCAGTTTTCCTTATCAAGTAAATGGATCATTTTTAAGGTCCAACGCCTTAAAATGATCACCTTTCAAGTAAAAAGAATCGCTTGATTCACTCTTAAAAAAGAACAATGTAGGTCTGATTTCCTCTTCAATGGAGGGTACGTAGGAGCAAGAGCCCCGCTTTTGTCGACCTCAAAAAATAAAAAGAAGTAAAAGTAAAGGTAACATAATTTCCACAATTCTAAAAAATGAGGCTGTTGTCCTTTGAGACAAACATGAGAGGTGCTAATACCTTCCTCAAACGTAAATACAACTCCCGAACTTAGAATTTTCATTTTGACTGGTTTCCTTTGGTTTTTCCGACGTTTTCCACAAATTAACGTTGGTGGCGACTCCGCGCATCTTTCCTCCTTTGGAAAGCGCACCCGTGACCCTCGCCTCGCACGCCCGCAAAAGGGCATGTTGCGACAGTTGGCGACTCCACTGGGGACTTTTTTGTGAGTTAGGCCTATTTTAAGGAATTGTGGAATTGTGAAACTTGTGTGTGCATTTATTGAACTGTGTTAAATGTAATAACTGTTGTCTTTTCCACATTTTTACATTGCATTCTAAAGCACCCACGGGTTTGAGTGAAAAAGGGGCCCTATACTCGGGTTCATGGGAATTTAAGGAGTGGAGGTGAATCTATGATCATGCTAGGTCTCCAACTTGCTTAATAATAGTGAAACCTCGTCTAGAGCTTTCTCTCTTTATAATATGTTGTCGCTGGTATTCCATACCGCCACAATATTATTATCTTGAGTGATGATACCTCTAGAAAACAGTCGTGTGAGTTATGAATCATTGGGAGTAGTTATTAGAGACCCCTAGATACTATCCTGTAGGTCCCTAAAATAGGCGCACGGAGCAAACACGCTGCAAGCCGTTTTAAACACTGCCATGCATGTAGTCCTAAATGTCATATACGCCTTTGCTTGTAATTATTTGTGGATATTGTCGTACTCTGTGCATCCCCCTGTTGCGCTTTTGCGCATCTGCATCATGCCATCACACATGCGTTGTATGTGGGTCTCGTCTTTTGTCGTGGGAAGTCAAAAGATCCATATCGTCTTCTTAACTGCACACATGGGGCACTGCGCCCCCAAATGCGCAGTAAGGAGAGGTGATTTTCCGGGCTATCGTGTCCGTAAATGCATTCATATCATGCACCGCATAAACATCTCTTCAGCATCTTAATGAACATATCGTTACTGCATTTGTCCGTTATCACATTCCCATTTTGCATGAGTCATTGCATCATCATGCATATGCGTTCAACATACTTTTTGTTCAACATGTTTGCTCATACATGATCCTTGTATTTTCCTCTACAAAACAAAAACAAAAAAAAAGGGAAGCATGAAAATTCATGATGCATTCTTAGTTGCATGTGTTAGTTACCATGAGCCAACCATGTTGGGATCATAAACCCATTTCTATTTTTTTTTAAAAAAAAAACACAAACAACAAAACAAAATGATTGAGCATGGTACCTAATGCGTGGTTAATTAAGAAAGGATGTCTCTTCGGGCATCTCAATCTCATAATTACATTTTCCATGCATAACATGCGTATTCCCAAGTCTTTCATCCTATGAAATGTTGATGAAGTATTGGCGATCAAAATTGCCATTCCCTGGGTTATGGGGTTGAACCAAGCTCGTGCTTTTACGAAAAGGTTCATCGAGTCAAGTTGAAGTATGGAAGTAACCATCTTGCAAAAAATTGGGGCAAAAGATGGATCGGGTTACATCGCTGCTTCGTCTACTGCCAAACACATTTAGGGCTGTCGATGTCCCTGTTACTTCCAGTTTCACCTTGACGAAGATGTCATGGACCATGTTGAAAATCTATATTGATTCAACCCCATATCTTGTGTAAAAATTCATAATACTTCAACTGTGCATCATTCGTGTACATCCATGCTTTTCATTGGTTGCATTGTTCATTGCATTCTTTCCTTAAAAGAGAGAGAGAGAGAGAGAGAGAGAGAGAGAACTTAATCGTTGTTATAAAAAAGAAAAGAACCCACTTTACGACGCCCTTACCGAACCTGTGCTAGAGCTAGAGTAATGGGTAAAGCAGAGGAGGTGCAAGAGAAGGTGAAGGCCGATATGGAGACCATGAAAGAGAAAATGGCCACAATGATGAAGGCCATGATGAGCATGAAGAAGATAATGGAAGCCAATGCGGTTACAATTGCCGCTACCAGCATTGTTGCTAAGGTGAACCCGATGCCCCCATCTGGCCTCAACCAAATGAATCATCCAACCTTAGAAATGGTAGGCAAAGATTCGGGGAGTAGGGACGGCCCCCCATGATGTGCAAAATCAAAACAAGCATGCCTTCCCACCATATGGCTTGCCTCCCAACTATACACCACCCAATGTAACGTACACTCCCAGTGAGAATGTCAATAACTCCACTCCTATACCCATTGAGAGCCAACAACCCCAAACTATCATGCACATGTCTCTTAAACCGTGGGGGAGACACATGAAATTCCCTACCACAATCTAGCCGACTTCGAGCCTTGCCTCGGATATGCCACTGAAAGGCAAGCAGTTGGTGGTATACCCCTACAAAACCCTTTGGAGAGCCCTCAGTATCATCCCCAGCTACACCTCTTGCAAGTAAAAACCCTCATGCTATGGCAGAAATAGGAAAGTTGGATCATCTAGAGGAAAGGCTCAGGGCCATTGAAGAGGTGAAGAGTATGCCTTTGCTAACCTAGAAGAGTTGTACCTAGTACCCAATATCATCACCCCTCCCAAGTTCAAGGTGCCGAACTTTGACAAGTACAAGAGGACTACTTGCCCCAAGAACCATCTAAAGATGTATTATCAGAAGATGGGGGCATACGCAAAAGATGAGGAATTGTTGATACATTCCTTCCAAGAAAGTCTTACTGGGGTAGCTGTTACCTGGTACACTAACTTGGAACCTTCCCGAGTCCATTCTTGGAAGGACCTAGTGGTTGCCTTCGTTAGGCAGTGTCAATATAATGTCTTCGGATAGGATGCAACTATAGAACATGTGCAAAAAAGGGGTACGAATCTTTCAAAAGAATACACCCAAAGGTGGAGAGACCTGGCAGCTCAAGTGGCACCTCAATGGCAGAAAAAAATGATGACAATGATAGTAGACACATTACCAGTATTCTACTATGGAAAATGGTGGGTTACACACCTTCAAGCTTCGCTAATTTAGTTTTCACCGACGAAAGGATCAAAGCAGGTATGAAAAGAGGCATATTTAATTATTCTGCTTAGACGAATCAAAAAAACTAGGGCAAGTGAAGAGGGTGAGAATGAGGGAGAAACCCGTGCTGTGACTGCCATTCCTATACAGCCAAGTTTCCCATCAACCCAACAATGTCATTACTCAGCCAATAACAAACTTTCTCCTTACCCACCACCCAGTTATCCACAAAGGCCATCCCTAAATCAACCACAAAGCCTGTCTACCGCACTTCCAATGACGAACACCACCTTTAGCACAAACCAAAAACATCAACCAAGAAATGAATTTTGCAGCGAGAAAGCCTGTAGAATTCACCCAAATTCCAGTGTCCTATGCTGACTTGCTCCCATATCTACTTGATAATTCAATGTTAGCCATAACCCCAGCCAAGGTTCATCAACCTCCATTTCTCCGAGAATACGACTCGAACGCAACGTGTGCTTGTCATGGAGAAGCCCTGGGGCGTTCTATTGAGCATGGTAGGGCCCTGAAGCGTAAGGTGCAAGATCTAACTGATGCGGGTTGGCTGAAATTTGAGGAGAATCGCGTGTAAATCCTGACATTGACAAGAGATGCCACACATGGGGCAATTTTGAAAGCTGTTGTTAGATGTCTCTAATGACTCATTAGGATTTTCAAGTGCAAGCCATTGGTCTGTTTGCTCAAGCGACCTGTGCTGCTGAGTTTGGACTTCCAAGACCATTCAATCAGAGATTACTCGTCTTGCACGTTGGTGGGAGTGCCATAAAACAACGAGTAAAGTTCAAAACAAATAAGTTTCAAAATAAAAAAAAAAGAAGTTCAAAAAGAAAAAGAAAAAAAAGCATTTCATTGACTGCCTTTTCAAGACGTTCATGTGACCTCATTTTATCATTCCGGAAAGTTTGTCTTTTTAGAGAGAAGTGAGTTATCAAGAATAGGATGTTGGACAAATGGCCTCAGTTATCTTAAGAAGGGGGGTTGAATTAAGATACAAAGACTATTCCCCAATTAAACTTTCACTCTCTCTTTTCGGATTAACAATGCACCCTTAACATGAATTACTCAAAAGACAATTCAAAATAAACTTCTTTAAAGCAAAAGATAAATAGCAATAAATAAAAGAAGTTTAAGGGAAGAGAGGAATGCAAACTTGATTTATACTGGTTCGGCCACTTCTCGTGCCTACGTCCAGTCCTCAAGCAACCCACTTGAGATTTTCCACTCTCTTTGTAAAACTCCTTTTACAAAGTCTGAACCACACAGGGACAACCCTTCCCTTGATTCATAAATAAGAAGAGAAGAAGAAATCTCTTTTAAAAGAGATAGATTGTACAATGAAGATCAATCAAAATTCCTTGTTAAATATGCAAGTGGTTGACTAAGGAATCTTTTTGAGAGGATAAGACATTTCAGTTCAAAAAAACTCTTAATCTTTTGAGAGGATAAAAATTTTTGGCAATGAAAACTCTCTTTAAATTCGTGTTTCCAAGTCACATATAAATAGACCTTTGATGGCCATTCATAAACCGTTTGAATAGATGTGACTCTTGGAAATTATATTCTGAAAATCCCCTCTGGTAATCGATTACAAGACTTGTGTAATCGATTACAGGCTTTAAAATTTGAATTAAAATGTTCAATAAACTGTTGGTAATCAATTACCATCCATGCGTAATCAATTACGCATTATAAATTTTGAATTCAAATTTCTAGTGACTGGGATAAACATTTTCAGCTGCCGATAATCGATTACCAGAGAGAAAATCTCAATTTGAAGTGACAAAATTCTTCGGTCAAACCTTTTGTTTTTTCAATTTGGAAACTTCTTCCTAAAGATTCTAGAGATCAACTTGATCATATATCTTGATTTTCTTGGATTCTTGTCTTGAATAAAACTTAGAAGCACTTGATCCTTTAGCATCATCAAGACATCAAAACATCTTGCTTCTACATAGGAGTCATTTGACTTAATCCATCAACTGAAAAATCCTTCAACTATTTCTCGTCCTTGGAAAATTCTTTTTGCAAGAATCAACTGCTTCTTCCTCACTACGGGGTTGTGAAAACAAGACAACAATTGGTACCTCTAAGCCCTACATTGGGGCAATGAAAGGCACCATGCAAAAACCTCAAGCGAACCTAGGGGCAGATTAGAAGTTTTCACCCAATAGGTTCCCAGCTACAAGGTCATGACGAAAGATAACAATTGGTACCTCAAAACCTTACACTGGGGCAATGAGGAGCATCGTGCATGAGCCTCAAGTGAACATAGGGGCAAATCAAAAGTTCACACCCGTCAATGTTTTTTCTTTTTTAAAAAAAAGGGAGACAAGCCCTGGAATTTCAATAGATTGATTAAACGTCAAACAGCTCCATTGCCGTCACTCCAAAATGGTCAAGTGACCAAATCAAACAGAATATACACTCTGAGGGAGTTCCCGGAGAGATTTGCAAAAGATAGGATAAGGTTGCATGAATTATCACCTTTTTTAAAAGGACAGTCAATCTGTGTTTTCCAAAAAAATTAAATCAAAATCAAAATCACAACATAGGGAAAAAATGTCATGAACATTGTACAACTTTCCATTGCATTGCATTGTTTCATATGAGGTCAGCATTACCAAATTTCACGACAAAGGTTGCATACGTCTGCATCCCTAAAAATCATGTTAACTGCATAGATTTCCTACATCTCGTGTCCAATCTTGTTGGATGACCGGCCCTCTCGATGAGTCGATCTCTTGCTTCTCATAAAGGTGGACCCTTGGGTACTAGTACCTATCACCTTTAGAGGACTATATGTCCTCGCCATCAGAGGACTGCACATCCTCGCCTGTAGAGGGCTGCACGCCCTCGCCTTTAGAGGGCTACGCGTCCTCATTTTCAGTGTGCTCCATATCCACACCTTAAGAGAATATAAGGTCCTTTGCCCTTAGATGCTTAACCTAGACTTGAGCTCCCGGTTAAGGGGCCAGTAGTTTCCTTTTATCAGTTCCTAGGCCACCCCCTGATATTGGAGGGCGACCAACTGTGCGAGCACATCCAGAGAGGGAGGCTATCACGCATCTAGTATGCATACTGGGGCAATTTCACCCGTGCCGCTGCAAAAAGATGAACGCAAATCATGCGCACCAACATGACCACTCTTACATGGATATGGATGACGTTGCTATTTAGCAACATTCTGCCCAGCGACCACAATGCCAATCTCCCCCTACAGATGTATCAGTTGGTCTGTGCCGTCATGGCATAGGTAAGTATACACATGGCTCAATTGATTTCTGATGTCATCTTTTGTTTGCAGGGATCGCGCCCACAAGACGCACAGTGGACCCGGAGAAGTCCAACAGGGCCCTGGGGTTTCCAGCTTTGGTTACGGGCCTCTGTCAGTCCTACAGGGTGCCCGTCCCCCCGGCAAGGTCACGTCATCATGACATAGGTAAGTATGCACATCGCTCAACTGACTTCTGATGTCATCTATTGTTTGCAGGGATCGCGCCCGCAAGACACCCAGTGGAGCTGAAGAAGTCCAATAGGGTCTTGGAGTTGTCAAGCTCTAATTACGGGTCTCTGTCAGTTCTACGGAGTGCCTGTCACCTCCAACAAGGGCATCAGGCCCCCTACTAATCGAGCTTTCATCAAGAAGTACTGCGTCCCCAGGCAAGCACAGGGTGAAACACCACAGCAGCCTGGGGATGGCCGGCAGCGGGCAACAGACGCACTGCCATCACCTCTAGAGTTCACCTCAAGAACCTTCGTGCATGCAGAGCTTCTCAAGAAAAGTGCCAAACTCCCCTTGCAAATCTGATTTCAGGCTTAAATAGGTGGCCTTGTTCGTGCTTGTGCACTTAGCGCAGATCTGGATCGCTTAGCGCGCATAAGTTGATTTTGGCTTAGCGCGCTTGTTTCGCTTAGCGGATGAGTTGAAGCGGTGCGCTTGATGACCTGGAGCAGTGCGCTTAGCGAACATGATAGCTCATCTTCTTCTAGATTCTTCCTCGCGCTTAGCCACTGACTATTGCGCTTAGTGAATTCTCGCTAAGCCAGCAGCTTGGCTTAGCAAAAGCATGAAAAACAACATTTTGCCAAAGTTGCCTATTTAACCTGAAATTGAGAGAAATTGATTATTAAACACACAAAACAAAAGTATAAATTATTTATTACCTATATTTAACAAAAAGTACTTATAGTATTACAAAACAACCATAAACTGGGAAAGTTTTGATACAATATACACAGGTTTTATACACAAAAGGTAGTCGTATTCATTAACTAACAACTCTCCCAAATTTACAGTTTTGCTTGTCCTCAAGCAAAAGAGAACAACTGACTTGTCCTCAAGTGATAAAACATGCAATGATTATGTACAAGGGTGTATGCATCAAAATTCATTGATTGCATGATGAGAAAGATGAGGCAATGTGTACCTATCCCATGCTTTCACAGAGTATGTAGCTAGACAAAGAGGAGAACAAAATGTGAACAATACAATTAAATGAGGTTAATCATATGACTGATATCAAGGAAAGTAGCTCAAACCACAGTCTCACGGCTACTGTTTCACTCAAGCACAAGTGTTTAAGCTATTCATTGATAACAACTAACAGGAGGTCCAATCTTTTCATTTCATCTCATGCCATCAAGTTAGAAATGTATAAACAGAATTAGAAGGACTTTCTCAGGCTTGTAGTGAGGTTTGGCTACAAAAATTCATTGGTTTTTCTAGGATTCAAAGGTTTAGGTTCTAAGAGAGCACAAATCCTTGACTTATCCCAATGGTCTTGTATTATACCAGTAGCTTTCTCATTATCTTTTCCTTTCAAGTTGCTTTTGACCTTATTGTAACAACACAATTTATTCTTTTCTTTCTTCTCTTTTTTTTAACATACAACTTATTTTTTGTGTGTGCTGATGCTTAACCTTTTTCTTTTCATTGGAATTGACTTCCCTCCCCCAAATTTAGAGTAAATTTGCTTCGAACCATATGCTCTCCTAGAATCTAAACACGGTATCAAGAGATATTTATTCAAGTTTAGGGTTCAATTTTTTTTACAATATCATTCATCTCAAAAAGGGAGCAAAGGATGCAATTATCATTTAAGGTAAGTTGTTTGGTCAAAGAGCTTGTGTATGTACAATCATGGCCTTCATCATGTCCTCATTTATACATTTCATTCTAAAATTCAGAGATTCATGCAAAGATCATTATTCACAGTTAGTCGTTCACTCACAAAGTAAGGTCAGACTCTCACCGATTTTTGGTTCAAGCTTTTCTTTCACAATCAGTCTGTCTAGTGACTAACCATTCTATTATAAGTTCACACTCTTGTTCTTTCTTTGTTCAACATGCGCATTTGCTCAAACTCATGAAAAGGAACACAAATTCCATCAAAATCATGCATTCAATTCAAAATGAAAGCATACACCCATATTCATAAGTCAATAAAAGTGCTTCACAGCCATGTCATCAAAACAAGTTAAACTGTTCAAAATACTTCAGAATAAGCAAACTAACTACCCATAAAGAAACTAGCAATGTATATAAATATAAAGGAAATATTGTACTAAAACTATAATTATAATAATAACCCAAAAAGCAAAAAGGGACATCCAGAATTAACAATGTCAAAAAGTGTTTAAACTAGGGAATCGGTGAGAGCAACAGCTTCTCCAGATGACAAATCAAAAAGATCATAAATTCCTCTAATTGGGGAAACAGAGGGGTCAGTTGTTTCTGCAGTTGGTGAATTAGGAGGAGCAACTGCTTCATCTGATGATGCGTCAGAAATGACAATCAGAGGAGGAGATGGAGAAACTGCTTCAAGCTCAGGTGAAGAAGGTGGATTCACCACTAGAGATTGTGGGTTAGTTGGCACTGAATTAACCTGCACAGGTGTGGGCTCAAGTGCAGTAGCCTTGTTGGGTCTCACCAATGGAAGTTGAGCTTCAGGCCAGACTACTTGCTCAAGAAAATGTTCCATTTATATGATTGGCCTATTGTGAGCCAACTCTTGCAGGCTGTGCATGATAATAAACTATCCTTGGAATAAGCTTTGTAGCATAGGAACTAAAGTTGGTGACGGAGGAGTTGGAGTAGATGACGAAGGGATGTCCTCCGTTCTAGCTCTTTTTCTTGGTTCCATCTTTAACTAAAAAGAACTCAAAATTCCTTAGACCAAAATCGTTCAAGTTAAACAACAACAATAAAGGCTAAAATTAACAATAGATGCTTAGCGGGATAAAGCTCACTCAGCGCGCCTTAAGAAACATAACATGTTGGCTTAGCTGAAGCTAAGCTCGCTTAGCCTAAAAGTTGTAGTGATGAAATACGATTAGCTCAAGTAAACTTGGCTTAGCGCAAGGCTTACAACACAAAATTTGGTTGAGTTACCTGGGCTTAGCGGTTCAGCCTCGCTTAGCCATAGGTAGTTCAGCAAGAGGATGAGTGTTCATCCTCAAAGGATGAACTCGCTTAGCGCGGTAAGCGCACTTAGCGAGTTCTTCAGATAATGCTTATACACAATGAGTATTGATGAACTTGCTTAGCACCGCATGCTCGTTTAGTGAGTTCATTGTGTTTTCCAGAAAATGCAGAAAACACAGCCCGTTTTCTCGCACTTTTCAAGCCTCTGAAAGGCATATCAGACATGCAATGTGTGTGCCATACTCAATTCAGTATACAAGCTTACATAGCCCTAATCTTAAACTAATTCTAACAAAACATAAAAACCCTAAAAATCTAAAGCTACAGTTAAAGTCTTCTACCCTAGAGTTAAGACATGAAAAAGAGAAAAAAAGGATCAAGGAACTTACTTGGATGGTGTATGATTGATGCTTCAAAGTCGAAAAATGCACAAAGAAAGTATAGATGCAAAATGTGCAAATTTTTGGAGAGAGAGGATGTAGAGGCGAGGTTTTTGTAATCTGGCAAATATGAGTGTAACTGCTGTTACACTCACTTAAGCAGTTTTTCGATATATTCACTTAGTGGACCGTTGCACTAAGCGAGCAAGAGAGACGTTTGGCTTCTCAACCAGGCTCGCTTAGCGAACACGTGCGCATAGCCAACATTTCAATTTTGAAAACAATTTTTTTTTAACAGAAACTCAGCTTAGCGCGAGGGTACGTCTGCTTAGCGAGACTTGTAGATTATAAAGCTACAACTCTTGCTAAGCCTGGCCCTAGCCAGCTTAGATAAAATGATGCATCTTAAGTACAGAGGAGCAAGCGCTTAGCTGATAGGTACTCGCTTAGTGCTCATATTGCCGCAAAGAATCTCGCTTAGTTGTCATGACTGGCGATTAGCGTCGTGGACCTCAATTAAGGTCGTAAGGAATTGCGCTTGGCGACAATAGCTCCCGCTTAGCCACTGATAAGTTGTTGCTTAGCGATCATGCTGAAGCTTAGCTGAATTCAAATCAAATTGAAGTTAGCTTAGCTCAACCTTGGCCAACTTAGCGGACCAAATCAGCCTCAGGTGCCAGGGTGGTGCGCTAAGCGCTTGAACTCGTGGCTTAGCGCATGAGTGATTATGCACTTAGCGAGAAGCAGGCGCTTAGTGAAAGGACTAATTGTCAAAAAGGTTTTCTAAATTTTAAACTTAGTCCTTTACCAAGTTCCAAGGGAGGCTGATATGCTCCAATGTTCAGATTATACAGCAAGTTCCCAAATGATCAAATGCATGAAAAACAAACACAACAAAGATTAACAATGGGTTGCCTCCCAGGAAGTGCTTCTTTAATGTCATTAGCTTGACGCATAGCTTACTACCTTCAAGGTGGCATGAAAGTCACAAAGAACACATCTTCCTTGAAGTTTCGCCTTTTAGCTAGAAATTTCATGATCTTCATATAATCTGGAAGGACATTCCAAATCATTTCAAGAAAGATGTTAGTTATTAAAGAAAGAAGGGCTCTTAAGGTTTCCTCATACTCTCCTTGCCTTCCTTTCTTGTCAATCAGTTGATGAGGAAGGTTATTGCTTTGGAGAATATTTTCTTATTGGTTTTCTACTGTTGAGGAATTCTCCCATTGTTGTTGTGCTTGTTCCTCATCTTTTTCTCTTGACTCATGCTCTTTTATAGGGCTTTTCTTTTAAGCTTCAACCTCTACAAAGGATTTTTCTTGTCTGACCATAAATTGAGTCACTGCTTCTACTAGCTCACCAACCTGGATTTCTACACTTTGGAGTGCTCGTTGAGTTGATTTAGTTGTTTCCATGAATTGCATCAACAATTTATCTAGATTGGATCCTCTTTCTGCTTCATTTTGATGGTAAGGTCGTAACTTTGGTCCCCCATGAAAGTTTTCCATTGAGTAGTTCTTACCAAAATGAATTTCATGATTTTTCATTGAGTTTTGATTAGCTTTTTGAGTTGACATGGTATGCCATGAATTCCTCAAACACACTTTCAAGATTAGGAGTTCTTTCTTCTTCATATTGATTGTAAGGACTTAACTCCTATTCCCACTCTTGATCGTGTGCCGTCAAGATATTCATTTCACCCCTTAAAAAGCTCCAAATCTCATGGAACTAAATCATCTGTAGAAGATTTGCTATGAATACAAAGCACTAACAAGAGCAGCAGTCATTAAGTCAAGAGAAAAACAAACATAAACAAAAACAAAAATTCACAAAAAGAATAAAAGAATAACAAATAAAGAATAGACACCTAAAAACGAGCTAACTTCCCAAATAAAAAGAAGTTCCCTGGCAACGGCACCAAAAACTTGTTTGCAATCGGCAAGTGTACCGGACCGCACAAGTAGTATAAAACGGTAAGAACCGAGTATTGAACTCTCGGAGAACTGGTGTTACCTGACAAGCTATTTCGATAAATAGGCATCTGGTGTGAAAATATGACTGTAGTTATGAATAGGTATTTAAACAATCTAGGAAAAAAGAAAGAAAATCACGCAAGAGAAATACAGTGTAAAAACAAGTAGAGAATGCGTTGGTCTTCCTCATAGGTTCCTGATGCTAAAAAGGATGTTTTCTATCTAACAATGCTCATGTGTTCCTATGTTGTCTCCTGGACTGCTAGAACCTGATTCCTCATGATAGCCTAGCCTAATCCTGATCAAGCCTCATCCGCAGATTCCTCTTGTAAGACTAAACTCAACCAAGACCGCATTAAGACACACATACATAACTAAGTTCTTGTACCCCGATTCCTCGTGATAGCACAACAACTTAGTCTCATACTATCAAGGACTTTAGAATCAAACCAGTTCCCACTGTTGAATGACCCTAATAAAGCATGCATCTACGTGATCAAGGTAAAAGCACATTGGAATGAAAAGCAGATAGCACTGAGAACACGTAAAACATCATTACATAGATAGAAATATATTTACATCCGGTACCTACAGGGAAGATCCAATAGAGGATTTAGCTTTCCATAGTCTGGAAACCTACTTTACAACAAAGAGAAAAAAAAGATGAAAGACTGCAAAAACACAAGTGGTGAGGATGTCTCCTTCACCTCTAGGATCTGACAATCACTCACAAACTCATCTCAAGCTCTTAGAACGGTTTTCGCTTCAAACTCGCGTCTCTATAGATCTTCACACAACAAAATCTCTCTGAACCCTCTGGAACTTGGACCTTTATCTCTCTAGAACCTTTGTGTATGCAGAGCTTCTCAAGAAAAGTGCCAAACTCCCCTTGCAAATCTGATTTCAGGCTTAAATAGGTGGCCTTGTTCGTGCTCATGCGCTTAGCGCAGATCTGGATCGCTTAGCGCGCATAAGTTGATTTTGGCTTAGCGCGCTTGTTTCGAATAGCAGATGAGCTGAAGCGGTGCGCTTGATGACCTGGAGTGGTGCGCTTAGCGAACTTGACAGCTCATCTTCTTCTGGATTCTTCCTCGCACTTAGCCACTGATGGTTGCGCTTAGCGAATTCTCACTAAGGCAGCAGCTTGGCTTAGCAAAAGCATGAAAAACATCATTTTGCCAAAGTTTCCTATTTAACCTGAAATTGAGAGAAATTGATTATTAAACACACAAAACAAAAGTATAAATTATCTATTACCTATATTTAACAAAAAGTACTTATAGTATTACAAAACAACCATAAATTGGGAAAGTTTGATACAATGTACACAGGTTTTATACACAAAAGTTAGTCGTATTCATCGACTAACAGGAGGAACTGAAGGCCCTCCAAAGTGTTTGGAAGGGGCAGACCACCAAGACGAGGCTCGAAGTTGGCTAGATTATGGTGGGGTATCTCATGTATCTCCCCCGTGGATTGAGAGACATGTACATGATCAGCTTGGGGTTGTTGGCTTTCAATGGGTATAGGTGTAGAGTTGTTGACATCCTCATTGGGAGTGTGTGCAACATTGGGCGGTGCATGGTTGGGAGCCTAGCCATATGGTGGGAAGGAATGCTTGTTTTGAACTTGCACGAAATGGGGGCCGTCCATACTTCCCAATTCTTTTCCTCTTTGCCATACCATATCCGAGATGGCACAATTTATTTGGTTGAGGCCAGATGTGGGAGTTAGGTCCACCTCAGCAACGACACTGGTAGCGGTCACTGCAGCCGCATTGACCTTCATTATCTTCTTCATGCTGATCATAGCCTCCATCATTGTGGCCATTTGCTCTTTCATGGCCTCCATGTCGGCCTTTATCCCATCTTGCACCTCATTTACTTCACCCATTACTCTAGCTCTAGCACATGATTGGTAAGGACGTCGTAAAGCGCATTCTTTCCTTTCGATAACAATGATTACAATTCTAATTTCAAGGAAAGAATGCAATGAGCAATGCAACCAATGAAAAGCATGGATGCATGTGAATGATGCATTGTCAAAGTACTACGAAGTTTACACAGGACATTAAGTAGGACACAAGGTCAAATCAATTTAGATGACATTCTTTATTACATCTTGTCAGAGTCAAAGTGAAACTGGAAGTAATTTGGACATCAACAATCCTTAATTTTGTAATTCAAGCGATGGCAATAGACAAAGGAGCGATGTAACTCAATTCATCTCTTGCCCCAATTTTTGCAAGCTGGTTACTTCCATACTTGACCTTGACTTGATGAACCTTTTCTTAAAAGCATGTGCTTGGTTCAACCCCATAATCTGAGGAAAAGAAATTTTGATTGGCAATACATCAACAACCTATCATAGAGATGAATGACTGGGGTATGCTCATGATATGCATGGCAAATGTAATTATGAGATTGATATGCCCGAAGAAACATCATTTTCCTAGTTAACCATGCATTAGGTACCACATTCATATGATTTTCAATCATTTCTTTTTGAAATGGGTGTATAATCCCAACAAGGTTGGTTTATAGCCATTAGCAGTACACATGTAACTAAGAAAATGGTGTGACTTTCTTTTTTTCTCTTTTTTTTTATTGTTTTTGTTATTTATTTTTTGTTTTGTTTTTTCCCCTTTTATACAGAGGGAAAATGCAAGGGTCATGCATGAGTGAACCTGACATGCAAATGATGAAAATAAAATGTATGTTGTTATCAGAACAAAAGAGCATGCTAAATGCAGATGTGTGGTAATGCGGTGATTTATGCAAATGCAATGCACAAATATGATAAACAACAAATGCGGGAATGACATGTCCATTCCAATGCCATGAAGAGATGCTTATGCAATGCATGACACAAATGTATTTTATAGACACAGGAGCCCAGAAGATTATCTCTTCTTACTTCCATCATTTGGCAGTACAGTGCCCCATGTATGCACTTAGGAAGGCAATACGGACCTTCTGACTTCCCGTGACAAAATGGCGGGACCAAAATACAATGCATGCGTGATAACGCAATGCGGACATAAACACGCAAAAGCGCATGGTTTAGTGCAACAGGGGGACACACAAGCATGGCAACATCATTAAACAATCATACAATAGAGACCCACATGACATTTAAAAGGTATGCATGGCAGTGTTAAGGAAAACAAAACACGCAGCGTGTTCGCTTCATGCCCCTATTTTAGGAACCTAAATGGGAGGAACTAAAAGGCTTTTAGTGCTAACTCCCAAGGTGGTTATCTCTCTCAATGGCTTCTAGAGATACCATTCCCTTTGACATCAATGTTGTGGCGGTAGGGACTACCAACAACAACATATCATCAAAGAGAAAAACTCTAGATGAGGTTTCACTGTCATCAAGCAAGTCGGGGACTTAGCATGATCATAGATTCACATCCACTTCCTATGTTCTCACAGACCCAGGTATAGGGCCCTTTTTCAACTCACTGTGTGTGCAAAAAGTGTTGGTGTTTGTGTGCATCAAATGAATAAATATTTATCTCATGTATACA
Organism: Glycine max; assembly: GCF_000004515.6. Lineage (NCBI taxonomy): Eukaryota > Viridiplantae > Streptophyta > Magnoliopsida > Fabales > Fabaceae > Glycine > Glycine max. The sequence continues at coordinate 30,571,757 of NC_038251.2, forward strand.
TTTAAAAAACACACTAAAAGCATCAAAGAGTTATATACAAGACATAAGAGAAATAAAGGGAAACCGACAAAAGGGGAAGTCAAGACATCACACAAGATTAGAAGGCCTAACTCTCTAAAAATAGTCCCCAGTGGAGTCACCAACTGTCGCGACCTGCCCTTCAGCGGGGGCACAAAAAGGCCTTTCGTGTGGGCCAAGGATGCGTCTTCCATTGAAGGAAAACGTGTGGAGTCACCACCAACGTTTATTCAAGGAAAACATCAAAAAAACCAAAAAGACGATGATCTATGTATTTTGAAAATGAGGGTTCGGGAGTTATTTTTACGCACGAGGAAGGTATTAGTACCCCACGTGTCCATCACAAGGGACGACAACCTCTAATCGAGTGTGCAAATCATGACTTCAAAATTATGTATTTCCCTTTTTATGTTTTTTATGTATTTTCTTGCCTCTTTATGTTTTTTTACTTTTTTGTGGTCGACAAGGGTGTTTCCCTCGCTGCTACATATCCTCAATCGTGATGAGGAAATCTAACCTATGTAGTTCTTTAGTAAGAACTAAACATTGGTTAAGTTGTTTTGATATTTTTTCGCAAGATTGATTTTAACCGCACAAAACTCGTTTAAGGCATTGTACCTTCAAATGATCTTTTGATTTTTGAAATGGAGAGAAACGTTAAGGCATTGGACCTTTAACGATCTCTTATTTTTTGGAAGGAGAGAAACGTTAAGGCGTTGGACCTTTAACGATCTCATGGGGTCGACAAAAGCGGGGCTTTTGCTCCTACGTATCCTCAATTCAGATGAGGAAATCAAACCTACGTAGTTCTTCGGAAAGCAAGAAATTTATGCGGGGTGTTGATTCTAGACTTTTAAACGGTTCCTTTTCACCAATAAAAGTAAAAAAGACCGTTTAAGGTGTTGGACCTTGAAACGGTTTCAAATGACCTTTTTGCGGGCAAATGTTTGATTTGTGAGTTGATTTTAACCTTAATTTCACTTGGTTATTTCTCAACTCATTTAAGGAAACTTCAAAGTAAAATGTTCGGCTGACACTTATTTTTTATTTTATTGTTACTTTTTAGATCTTTTATTATTTTATTATTTTACTATTATTTTAAAAAAATTTATTATTTTATCATTATTTTCAAATATTTTATTATTTTATTGTTTTTTTCAAATATTTTATTATTATTTTTTTGGTTTTTAACTGAGGTTACGGCATGAACAATCGGCTGGATTTTATTTTATGGGGAATTAAACGAGATTACAACACAAACGATTGGTTGAAATTCATTTAAAGATCGATTAAGTGAGATTACGACCTAAATGATCGGTTAAAACTCGCTTATAACGCAGAAAAGAAATACCGAAAGTAGACGAGATGAAGATGAAAACACACAAAGCAAGACTGGACCCCTAAGGGTGAATAGAATGAATTCAAAGCTTCGAAATCGAAAACTAACCGGTTGAAGATCGAAGAACGAAAAAGAACGGCGAAGAACGTCCACAGAATTGATCACGGAAGCGCCTCGACCTTGATTTTCTCCTTCTTTCTTTCACTAATTTTAAGTGAAGTTTGGATACCAAGGGTGCTGAACCCTTTCTACTTAGCCTCCCTTCCCTATTTATAGCAAAAACTAGTGGAGAAGCTTGCTGCCCAAATTGATCAGTTCACCCCCTCAGAATGTTCTAGATATGTCCAATGCTAGTTACACCCCCAAGTTTGATGAGTGCACTCCCCTCCAGAATGTTCTAGATGGTCCCAGATGGGCCCAATGCTAGTTACACCCCTCAGTTTGATGAGTGCAGCCCCCCTCCAGAATATTCTAGATGGGCCCAATGCTAGTTACACCCCCCAGTTTGATGAGTGCAGTGCCCCTCTACAATGTTCTAGATGGGCCCAATGCTAGTTACACCCTCTAGTTGGATGAGTGCAGCCCCCCATTTTGTGTTTTTTGGCTGATTTCTTTCTGAAACATCGTGAAACTTTACGGATTACGTCGAAACGACTGTTAAGCATCTTAAATCGGTCAGCCAAAGTCCGTACGTTGACGAACAATTATCCCCAAACGAAATTAGGGTATGAAAACAACAACAAACTTGACGATATTTTCTATTTTCATATCTGCAAAAGAGTCATCCTACTCTGACATTGAAGTGTCAGGCTTGTTGTCATTAAATCTTACATGAATGGCCTCTTCTATAGTCAAGGTTCTAGAGTTGTACACTCTATATTCCTTGCACAATTCAAAGTATCCAAGTAAGATTCCAAAATCACATTTAGAGTCAAAGTTTCCAAGGTTATCCTTGGTATTTTAGATGAAACATTGGCATCCAAATGGGTGGAAGTAAGAGATGATGGGCTTACGTCCCTTCCATAATTCATAGGGAGTCTTCTTTAAGATTGGCGTTACATAAATTCTATTTTGTAAATAACAGGCAATGCTTATTGCTTCAGCCCAAAAGTATTTCAGAGTTGAGTGATTGTTACACATTGTTGTTGCCATTTCTCAAAAAGATCTATTTTTCCTCTCAACAACTCTATTCTATTGTCGTGTTCTTGGAGTGGAAAAATTATGGTGAATACCCTTCTCTTCACAGAATTTTTCAATAAGATCGTTTTCAAACTCTCCCCCATGATCACTTCTGATAGAAAAAATACATGTGCCTTTTTTGTTTTGAATCCTTTTATAGAATTTATATAAGGTATCAAAAGTAGCCTTGGTTGTGTGTAATCAAACATCTGTTGGATCAAGTGGCCTCGGAATAATTAAGAAGGGGGGGTTGAATTAATTATGAACGTGTCTTGACTAATTAAAAATTTATCCTTCTTAATGTTACTAGATTCTATTAGGCTTTTACTACAAAGTTAAGAAAGTAAAGAACAGAAATAGAAACTTAACCAAAAGTAAAAGCGATAATTAAAAGTACACAGTGGAAGTTAAAGAGTGTAGGGAAGAAGAAGACAAAACACAAGATTTATACTGGTTCGGCCACAAACCGTGCCTACATCCAGTTCCCAAGCAACCAGCGGTTCATGAGATTTCTTTCAACCTTTTAAAATCCTTTACAAGCCAAAGATCCACAAAGGATGTACCCTCCCTTGTTCTCTTTGAAAAAACAAGTGGATGTACCCTCCACTTGAACTGATCCACAAGAGATATACCTCTCTTGTTCTCAGTGTAACAATCTCCAAGTAGATGTACCCTCTACTTGTACCAGAAAGGATGTACCCTCCAATGTGTTGGGACAAAGAATTCTCAGGCGGTTAGTCCTTGGAATCTTTTGTAAGGGAGAAATGAGACACAAAAGAATTCAGGCGGTTAGTCCTTCTATTATTTTGGCAAAGGGAGAAGAGAATAAAAAAGATGAATAACACAAGTTTTTGATCAAAGAACTTTTCTTCAAAGAGAAAGTATTGAACAAAAACTTTTAGAAATATGAAGAGAAATGAATCAGAAAATTCTGTAGAAAAAAGTTGAAAGATATATTGTTGAAAGATGTTGAGAGAAGATTGAACGATAGATAATGAAAGATAGATCAATCTTTTAAATACATGTCATGGTCACATATTTATAATCTCTTGATGACACAAGTCAAAGCTTGTGACTCTTGGCAATTTCTTTAAAACTAGTCACTTAAAAAGTTGTGACTTTTGAAAAAATCTTCAGAAACAAGTCACTTGAAGAATTGTGACTTTTGGAAATTTATTTTTCGAAATCAGTCACTGGTAATCGATTACCATTAAGGTGTAATTGATTACACATGAACAGATGCGACTCTTCATTTTAAATTTTGAAAATTAAAACGTTTAGAAGCTCTGGTAATCGATTACAAGTATTGTGTAATCGATTACACAAGTTTAAAATGATTTGAAAATGTTTAAACACAAGTTGTAACTCTTGAAATTTAAAATCTTAACGTTTTAAAACACTGGTAATCGATTACTACTTTCTAGTAATCGATTACCAGAGAGTAAAACTCTTTGGTAATGATTTTGTGAAAACTTATTGTGTTACTCAATGTTTTGAAAAACTTTTTTAGTACTTATCTTGATTGAGTCTTCTCTTGATTCTTGAATCTTGAGTCTTGAATCTTGATCTTGATTATTCTTGAATCTTGATTCTTGAATCTTAAACCTTGAAACTTGATTCTTGAATCTTTGCTTGAAACTTTGCTTAACTCTTGATTCTTTGGCATCATCAAAATAACCTTGGAAGACATTGCTTCCACAACATCAACAAATCCGATGTTTTGTTTAGAGCTAGAAATGGCTTGTTACACAGAATATTTGGGTTGTAAAAGCTTGAGGATAAGCTTTCTATAGAGCTAGAAGTGACAGTGAAAATACTTGTAACTTTGTGAAAAGGCTTGTGGAAATTTTGAAAATCACAATTCAACTCTCATTCTTATGATATTTGCCTTTACAAAGTTTATCTTGTGAAACTTGTCAAACTCCTGAAACTCTTTTATTGTACATAGTAATTAATGGATTTGATAGTTCACCTTTTGAATCAATCATGTTTGGATACCACCGTGGTAAAATCTATCTCAGTAAAACTACGATCCCGGACTCGTCAACCGTGGGACCATTGTGAAATTTGGACACCACCTTCAAAACCCATTTTTCGCACATCACTGCCGTTGGGATTTATGAAATAATTGTTTTGCAGAGAGAAATTAGTCTCGCACGTTGACAGTGAAATGGAGGCTACAATATCTTCCCCTTCTCTCTAACGCTTGGAAACCCCAAACAGAGCAAACAAAGTAAAAGCTTAAGGATTCTTAGGGAACTACTAGAGACATCACTATCACTGCCAAACTACACACATCAGCCTGCTTAGAGGTAAGGGATGAGTTTATCGCAATTGAGGTTAAAATGAACATATGTAGTGATGTAGATCCATGTGCAGCTTGTAGGCCTTGGATCTTCTTCATCAATGAAGTTTTTTGCTTCTTGAAGATCAATAAAAGGGGAATAGAGAAGGAAGAAAGACGATTAGAGATGTCACTTCAAGGAGAAGATGAGTCAAGAACAAGCTCACCATCAAAAGAAGCCATGGATAAGAGCTTGAAGGTAGGATGAGATGAGTGGAGGGAGAAGGAGAGAAGGAGCATGAAATTTTATACCTCAAATGAGGTCTGAACTTTGAAGTGTAAATCTAAAATGATCAAAGTTGAAAAAAGTGCACACACAAGGCCTCTATTTATAGCCTAAGTGACACACCAAATTGGAGGGAAATTTGAATTTCTATTCAAATTTCACTTGAATTTCAATTTGAATTAGTGGAGCCAAATTTGGAGCCAAAATTTAACTAATTGTGATTAGTGAATTTTATCTATCGTTCAGCCCACTAATCCAACATCAAGTCCAAGATTCTCCACTAAGTGTGCTTAGGTGTCATGAGGCATGTAAAGCATGAAGGACATGCACAAAGTGTGACTATATGATGTGGCAATGGAGTGTAGCAAGCAAATGCTCACCTCCCCCTTAACATGGTCCAAAATTTAATTGGACTGGGCTTCTCCCAATACAATTAAAATTATCTCCCAACACACATCAAATAGTGCACTTAATGCATGTGAAATTACAAAACTACCCCTAATACAAAAACTAGTCTAGGTGCCCTAAAATACAAGGTCTGAAAATCCTACATTACTAGGGTACCCTCCCTGCACTATGGAGTCTTGAATACAAGGCCCAAAAATAATGAAATCTTGATCTAATATGTACAAAGATAAGTGGGCTCATACTTAGCCCTTGGGCCCAAAATCTACCCTATGGCTCATGAGAACCCTATCACTATTTAAAAAATTAAGGAAAATAATGCAATAAAACATACATTTTTCTGTATTTTCATGTTGATTATTGTTACCAAAAAGTATGACAAACCTAAGGTGTCCTATATAAGCACCTAAGTTTGTATTTAAACTAAAAATAAGAACAAACCTACCTAATGAGTCCTTATGTATGTGAATCATGAAGATGTTGGATGCATGGTGATTTTTAAAAAAAAGGGTTGCACCACTCAACACATTCATCATACCACCTATCATAGGAATTCGGTGCCTCAAAATACCTATTTTGGGCACCAATAAAACACAAGAATTTAAGCTTTTACAAACCAAACCCTCATCCGAAAACTTCTTTACTTGAGGAATAACCTCAAGCTCAAGAGGTATGGCAGTGCTAGGGGATGTTTCCCTTGATAGGAGAAGGTAGAAGGATTGTTTAAGAAGGAGTGCTCTTTTGATATCACCTTTTGTTGCAAAATGATTTTCCTTCTTAACAATCTTCTTTGAGGAATCCTTTTCATCTTTTCCCTTCCCCTTGGCTTTTGAAGACAAGGCCTTACTATCCTTCTTTTTCTAGTTTTTCTTCCTCATCCCTCTTATCTTTCATAGTTAGTTGATCTTTGGTCACCTGTGAAGGTGTTTGAGCATGCAACACAAACTTTGTTCCAAGGTGGGTGAGAGTTATCTCATTAGTCAGGCAATTATAGATGATTTTCCTATCATATTTCCATGGCATACGTAAGAGAAGGTGTCCTTCCTCCATAGGAACATGAAGTTTGTAAGGCTTTGGATGGAAAGTGATAGCAAGGCTCAACTTAGAGACTAATCTTGTGCTGCAACAATTGCAACATGAACCACTATCTACAATGAGAGATCATGTGCTATTAAAAATTTTACACCTTGTGTGAAAAATATTCTCTCTTTGAGATTGGGTCAACTCATAAGATTGGCCTCCTAGAAGCCTTTTGAACATTAAAAGGTCCCCTTTTTCTTGGGGGTAGATTTCTTCACTAGATTCTTTTCCTATTGCTTCTTCACTTTCACTAGAGGAAGGTGAAGTAGTAACCTCATCTTGGCTACTATAAATGTCTTGTCCCCTCATAACCATGGTTTTTTTGGTGGGGCATTGAAAAACAATGTGTCCTCTTCCAAGACATTTAAAGCACTTTATAGAGCTAGTCTTCTCTTGCATACTAGCCTTAGGGGGTTGCTTTTCTATTGTCCTCCCCTTATCATCTTTGGGCTTAGAAGGTGCAGCCCCTAAGATGCCTTGACCTTGGTCTTTCTTTGGATAAGAGTGAGAGCCATAAGATTTTGAAGTAAGCTTCATTTTAAGTTGTTGCTCTACCCTTATGCAAAGTTGGACTAGATCATCAAGGTCCGTATATGGAAGAAGTTCAACCTTGTCCCTGACTTTCATATTAAGCCCACTAAGGAACTTAGCAATACTTGTTCTTTCCTCCTCCCTTAGCCCAACGCTCAAAAGGTGTAGTTTCGTTTGTTGTCTATACTTTTCAACACTCATACTCCCTTGTCTAAGCCTTTGGAGATTGTCCATAAGCTCCCTTTCATAGTTGGAGGGGATGTGCCTCTTCCTAAGGGCACTTTTCAAGTCATTCCAACACTCTACTGGAGGATCTCTATGAATCCTTTTTTCCATAACAAGGGAAGTCCACCAATAAAGTGCATACCCTTGGAAGCTAATGGTAGCCAAAGGAACCTTCCTTTCCTCACTTGTATGTTGGCAAGCAAAGAGTTGCTCAACCTTCACTTTCCAATCTAAATAAGCCTTTACATTGTCCTTCCCATGGAATTATGGGAGGTTAATGTTAGCCTCTTGAGGTTTTCTCTCCTATGGGAGTGAGGTCAAGGATGTGACCTATGCCTTCCTCTAAAATAGTCACTAAATTCTTCACTTAGGCTTTTGCAAGAGTCATGACTACTATTGGAGGCATATTTTTCTTCTTTCTTCCTTTCATTATTTTTCTTCTTTCTTCCTCTCTTATTTTCTTTCTTTCATCTTGACTTATTTCTTCCACTCTTTTTTTTCCTTTTTCTTTTCTCTCTTGTTTTTCTTTCCATAACTTGAGAGAACTCAACTAATCTAAGATTCTAGATAGAGGGTCCTTATGTGGTTCTTTCTTGTTAGGGGTTTGAAAACAAAAGGTAAAAGAAACTATGGTTGAAACTAGCCAAAATAAATACTAGAAGAGGTGTGAAAGATAAGGTAAAGAAAATTTAAAGCAAGCTAGATGGTTTCCTATATGAAGGCTTGGATGACCCTTTGGAGGTCCCAACTAGCTCGTCACTTAGTCTACACGGTTTACACTATGCTATTACACACAAATAGAGGATTGGGTGGTCTCTTGGAGACTCCTAATACATCCCTGAAGAATGTCCAAATACAAGGAATTTTCAATAGAAAAAAAAATCCAGCACTCAATTGTTCTATTGCAACAAATTTAACAAAGCAATTAAGGTATTCAATGATTGTTTGTTTTCTCAAGTGTTTCACTCAAAATTTGGTGACGCTTTGGTTGTTTCAAATCCAATGGTGCTCCTAGGATGGTTAACCTCTATGAATAAAAAATATTCCTTCCAGCAACGCACTAGTTTCCTCTTCCAGTCCTTATTGTAGGCAATACTTAAACACAAAAAAGAAGAAGAAGAAGACAAGCAAGGAACCAAAAGATGAAATGAAAGCTAAACCAAAAGGAAACATAACGTGACATTCATTCAATGAGATTCAAGGAAAAATAAAGCAAAAGGACAACACCACAAGCCAAGGTGGAAAAGGAAGTCCTAGAAAGGCACTAGATTAGATTAACAAATTAAAAACAAGACTCAAAGCAAAATTCTAGTTATGTCAATTTAGAAACACATCTAAAATATGAACAACTCGAAGGATTCAAATAGGCTTGTAATACAACTCAAAATAATCAACAATTTTCAAGGAAATCAAGCATACACAGGATTCAAAGAGGCTCTGATACCACATGATGTAGCTCCATGTGGAGCTTGTAGGCCTTGGATCTTCTTCATCAATAGAGTCTTTTGCTTGTTGAAGATCAATGGCTGCGGAGTGTAGAGGGAAGAAAGATGATTGGAGACACCACTTCAAGGAGAAGAGGAGTCAAGAACAAGCTCACCCCCATAAGAAGCCATGGATAAGAGCTTTAAGGTAGGAGAAGATGAGTGGAGGGAGAAAGACCACGGAATTTTATGCCTCAAATGAGGTCTGAACTTTGAAGTGTAATTATCAAATTATCAAAGTTGAAAAAAATGCACATAGAAGGCTTCTATTTATAGCCTAAGTGTAACATAAAATTGGAGGGAAATTTGAATTTCTATTCAAATTTCACTTGAATTTAAATTTGAATTGGTGGAGCCAAATTTGGAGCCAAAATTTCAGTAATTATGATTAGTGAATTTTAGCTATGGTTCAGCCTACTAATCCAAGATCAAGTCCAAGATTCTCCACTAAGTGTGCTTAGGTGTCATGAGGCATGTAAAGCATGAAGGACATGCACAAAGTGTGACTATATGATGTGGCAATGAGATGTAGCAAGCAAATGCTTACCTCCTCCTTAAGATGGTCCAAAATTTAATTGGATTGGGCTTCTCCCAATTCAATTAAATTTATCTCCCAACACACACATCAAATAGTGCACTTAATGCATGTGAAATTACAAAACTACCCCTAATACAAAAAACTAGCTAGGTGCCCTAAAATACAAGGGTTGAAAAGTCCTACATTACTAGGGTACACTTCCTACACTATGGAGCCCTAAATACAAGGCCCAAAAATAATGAAACCTTAATCTAATATTTACAAAGATAAGTGGGCTCATACTTAGCCCATGGGCTCAAAATCTACCTTAAGGCTCAGTGTTCAATTCAATGCCCTTGGGGGGTAGGATTGCATCATGTAGGGATCCTTAGAGGATTAAATTGGGGTTTACTTTAGATGTTTATTGAATTATAATTTTGCTTTACAATTATAAATAAGATATTGTTGTGTTTGACGAACGAATGGATTTCCTAATGTGAATTGGTTGATAAAATTGAGTGCTCTTAGTATTTTCGTGTTTTTGACCTATGATTTTGATATGATTGTGTAAAATTGTTGAGGTGTTTTACTCCTCATGTTGTGAGAAACATTTTTGTATAAATTGTTTGTACTTTGGACAAGATTTACTAGATTGGCATGATAAATTGTTATATTGAGATTATGAAATAGTTATTCAAATTGTGAGTAAGTGAAAAATTGAACCTATAATGAATGGTGAGATACTTGTGTATTGAGTTATGAGTTATGAACTATGCAATCACACAATTGTAAGACCCTTTAAGGACAACGAGTTTTTGCGCAATGAGTATTATGATGGGATCGACGAGTTAAAATGATTTTTAAAACAATTGAGTAGTTGTGTGTATTACATAGTTCATAGGTAAAGTGTATATGATTCATGAGGTGTGATAAATTGGGGTTATACCATTGTGATTGAGCCCGATTGTATGTGATAAATTGAGTATGTATTGACTTGTAATATAGATGTGCATTGAGATGTTGTGTGCACTAAGTTGAGAGTTATGAATCGTACAATCACATGATTATAAGACCCTTTAAGGACGAGAAGTTAATACGCGACGAGTATTGTAATGGGAACCACTGTGGGGACTCAGTGAGTTTAATCACAAGCACGATGAGATAAAATTATTTTGAGAAAAATTGAGGAGTTGTGTGTTTTGTACAGTTCATAGATAGAGTCTTTGTGCTAGCATCTTATATGGGTTGAACCTGAATCAGGAGGGAGAGGCCCTGACGGACTCTTCAGAGTTTAGGCCTTAGGGGTAAATACACCCGATTTGAGTGCTCCTTTAAGCTTGTGCTGATACCACATGGTTGGAGCATTCTCGCAAAACAACGTGAGCCTGACTAGTCTCCCTATGATTTTACCTAGTGAGAGTGACCTGACTTACTAATATGTGGTCTATCTTGTCATGAACTCCTAGGCACCCAACAAGGCTTTCACTAACATGGTACCACATTGCATATAGGATTGAGTCTTAGTGTATCTGTTGCATAACACTTGTGTATTGATCGATATTGATTGATTTAGTGATATTGTGTTTTGATCCATGAGTATGTGAATGATGTGAAAATGAATGAGAAGTGTTGTATTGTGATCTGATATTACGTGAAAAGTGGTGGAATGACGTGAGCTATGTTTAAATAAGTTGTATTTCATTTATATGATATGTATATCTACATGTTTTCTTGTTTCTCTCTATTAGTTAGGAATGTGATAACTCACACCTGTTGTGTTGTTTGTGTTTGGATCCTGTGATGATCTTGAACTTTGTGTTCGTGGGAGCAGATGACTAGGTGAATTGCTATAAGGAACCTTGTGCTCAAGGATGTCTGGGCATAATTCTCTGATAGGATGTGACATTGGGGCATGAGTTTTGTTTATTTACATGATTTTTTAAGCAAAACAATGTTTTCTGACAAGTTTTATATGGTAATAGTGAAGTGAATGTGAGCCTTTTATCATTTTGAAATGCTTTTATTTAAATGTGTTTTAAAAATGTCATATCCTAATTTCGTCTTGGAACTATCATTCGTTGATCATTTGATCCTTGCTAGTTGAAACAAATGATCATTCAGTGTTTTGATCAAGAATGCGAAAAATACCAAAAAAATAGGGGGAAAGGGGTCTTTTCCTTGGTTTTCCTGGACCCTAGCTCGCCCAGGCTAGCCTTCGGCTCACCTAGGCCACCAAATAGCTTCATGGTGAAGAAAACTCACTACTTCAGGGTTAAGTTTTAGCTCACCTAGGCGAGCTGCAACTGCCCCAAAGTGACCCTTTGCCTATAAATAGGCATCCTAGGGGTGTTTTAAAGGATTCCAAGGCTCATAAGTGGAGAGAATTGAGAGAAGAGAGAAAGAAGAAGAGGAAATGAAGCCGAGGCGCTGCCGAATCACGACTGTGACCAATCCCTACATTGTTTTCTTGTTCGGTGTTCTTCGTGCGACCGTCGGTTAATTTTATTTTTAGGGATTGAATGTGATCTATGTACCCTTAGGGGTCCCCCTTGTTATTATGCCCACATTCATCTTCTCCATCTATCATCAGCGATCTTGTTTTTCTTTATAAAGTTCAATCTTAACCGATCACTAGTGTTGTAAAGTTGTCTTTAAAGAGATTGAAAGTTAATAAACAAAACCATGATAAAATCAACTCATAACTTCTTCTTTTCATCAAATATCACTTGAGATCGTTTCAAGGTCCAACACCTTAAGGATTCTCTTCGCTTTTCAAAATTTAAAACATTGTTTCAAGGTCCAACGACTTAAACGACTTTTTGTTCGCAATATTAAAATAAATCTTTCAAAAACATAAAATCAATTTAACACACAAACATTCAGACTTAAAGAACTACGTAGATATGAATATCTCATTGCACCTGAGGATACATAGGAGCAAGGGCAACACCCTTGTCGACCCAAAAAAATAAAGAAACATGAAAAGGGAAAATACATAATTTTGAAGTCACGTTACGCACACTCGATTAAAGACTGTCATCCCTCGTGACAGGTGCGTGGGGTGTTAATATCTTCCCCATGTGTAGACAACTCCCGAACCCTTATTTTCAAAATTCGCAGACCTCCTTTTGATTTTTCTAACATTTTCCTCGAATAAACGTTGGTGGCGACTCCACTCATTTCCTCCCAAGGAGACAAATGTTTTGGCTCATCTATTTGGCCTTCGTCGTCCCGTCATAGGATAGGTTGCGAAAAAAAACTTTTAATTAATTTTGATTTTTTATTCTTTTTATTATTAATACATATATATGTGGGGTAGAAGGTATGACAAAACTATCCTAAGAGGAAAGGTAGACAAGGAAGGGAAAGGTGGGGTTTCTGCCCCTTGCCATCATGTTTTTTGCGCTAATGACTACAAAGGGTAAATTGGAAAAAGAAAAAAAATCTTTAAAATGTTAAAATTAAATAATATTTGATTGATAAGTGTTACAATTTAATTGGATCCGCCAAACTTTCGGCTAAACGCATTCGGAGTTTGTAGCATTTCTCATCATATTAAATAGTATATGATATATTCTTTTATCAAATAAAATTCCATCATAATCAGTTCACAACCAATTAATGTTATTTAATTGAAATTATATTTTAAATTTTTTATCCTGGTACTAAACAACAATCCGTGGAGGGACTGACAGATACAGATTAGATTATAGAGAACCCGACAACTACACAGTGGGAACACATTCAACATCGTCAGTCATGTGCGCAAGTGCAACACGGTCCTATGATTATGATTATATTTAATGAACACTCCTATGCTGGTTTGGTGTATTAATTTGAGATCTGGCATCAATAGGAGAAGAGGTTCTAATTTGGGAAGGTGCTAAGAATATGGAGAAAACATCTTGGGCGTGCACCGTTATCACCCAGGTGTGTCTCTGCTTTGCTCTATACATAGCTCTCAACTTGGGTCAACCTCAGACTTCTGATCTTTACTTCATCAGTGTCAAAGGAGGTTTCAGACCCTTTACCCAACAATTGCATCTTCTCAAGCAGGTCCATTTTCTGATCTCTCTTCATCAACCCAACATTTTGTTTTAGCAAATTTCAGTGGCACACCTGAGCTTTTTCAAATTACAGATAATACCACTTTTTTTCCTTCCCTACACTGACCTTTTTTATGTTTAAAATCATTACAGTAAGATCCCTTATATGTTAAACTAACTTACACCCTCTTAATGTTTGAAAACATTACATTATGTATTACACTAAGACTCCTACAAGGGAAATGGTTAAAAAAAAGGTGTTCGCGTAATTTCCTAAAATCTCAGGGATATTTACTGTAATTTAGTCTCTCTCTTTCTCTCTCTCTCTCTCTCTCTCTCTCTCTCTCTCTCTCTCTCTCTCTCTCTCTCTCTCTCTCTCTCTCTCTCTCTCTCTCTCTCTCTCTCTCTCTCTCTCTCTCTCTCTCTCTGTTGTTATTTGTTTTAAAATCTTGTTTGCTGCTTTTCAGGTTTTCTTATTTGTGGATATTGCCAACTATGTTCTTTTAATGTTCAATCTTGATGGTTTGAAAGTACCTTGTTCCCAGCATTAGTTTACTTGATGGAATTTGGAAATGGTTTCTTGAGTGAACTAGTTAGTTGCTTTGACTTATTCTCATTTTGCTCACCCTTTTCTTACTTCTCTCTCTTTGCAATGTTAATGAAGATGGATAAGGTGGCAAAAGCTTACAACGCAAGTTTTGTTGTGAGCAGCAGTGAGCTGGGGGAATATGATTCACTCATGCAGAATGTACGTCAATTTTGTTTTTATTATACTTACTCTGAACTTTGTGGCTATTCCCTTTTGTATTTTACTGAACTGCTACATAGTAGTGGAAGAAGTAGAATTACTAGGAAAATGCTAGCAATATGGTGTTTGATACCCTCTTTTAAACACACTATTATTGATTCAATTTTATTGGAAATCACAATATATTGTCCATCATACGTTTTTTGTTGAAATCAGTCCAGCTCATAATTTTATAATTTTCAATCAATTTTAACCTATAATAAAGATTGTGTTAGAAAATGTATCAGATAGCGTGTTGCTAACACTCCTCCATTTACTATGTTAAAACAATGGAATTTCTGGGGTTTTCAATTGCAGTTTACAATTAAAATTGTGGCCAACCTGGTTGGGTGGTCCATGTCTTCAATATGATCCCAATTACAGCCATATTTTCTACAATTTTAGTAATCACAATCCAACTGCCAAACCACTTTCCTTTCTTTGATATCAGTTTGTACATGCAGTTAGTTGACCACTTGATTTTTCTTTTATTGCAACGGCATATGGTTCATTGCTTTGAATTGTGAGCAATGGTTTATTCTTATACAGGCTACTCAACATTTTCCGTCTCTGAGACTACCCTGGTATACCACCTTCTATGCCATCTGTTATCTGTAATGGTACATTTACATTGCATGGAAATGTTATTGCTACAAAATATTGAATTCTAGTGTACTTTTTGAAGAAAGAACTATGCTTTGTCACTTGTTAGTTCTACTAAATGGTAGAGTTACGAAGAGAAGTAGTTTGCAGGTACACCACATACACTACTACTACATCTTCAAAAACAAAAGGACAAGAAGTGGGGTGCTTTTCAAAGAAGATCACGACATCTAACAGGATAACCTCAGGTGTCATCGGTGTGGATACTGAATTATTGAAAGTAAGTATTTTTTTTTGTTTAGTAAAAATATTTATGTTTACTGAACATCATTTGATATCATTAAGGCATTTTCAGTTAGAGAACAATTGCTATAGTTGAGAAATGTGATAGAATCCTCTTGTGTTTCTCTTAACACGTATCACAGTGTTCATTAATTCTACTCAATTTATTATAATCGTATTTATCTGTGTTTGCAACAATAATTCTCTTATATATGTTTTTCTGCATTATTTTAGTTTGTATTATTTATACTCATTGATTCAAGTTGATACTCTAATTCATGATTTTACATCTGATAAGATTATATAAGCATGTCAATTCATTGTTCCCTTATTTATTTGGCTGTCATATCAAGTAGTATAGAAAACATTAACAAGGAGTACAAACATGTCAATGCCAGAGCCAGAGGACTAAAAAAAACAGGAGGGGGGTTGTTCTCGCCCACTTTTTTATTAGGTTTTTAACTTACATAATCTGAGAATCAGGTGAAATTTATATTGTTTTAATTATGTCAAATGCTATGCTACTCACTGTTCTAGTTTTTGTTGATCCACACTGAGATGGCCTCAATTTGACAGGCTGAAAATGAGTTTTCAAATTATTTCCTGCTGATTTCTTGTGTGGTATATAAATCATCTTGTTCTGTACATGTCTGTTTTGCTTTTGTGACAGTGGATTCAGAGGCTAAAGTAAAAAATTTGTTGAATCTTATGGCTTTTCTGTAAAATCATTCTGATCCTCATCCTCCTAAAGAAAAGAGGTCTAAAATCTGAACTCAAAGGCTGTTAATGTAGCAGGAGACACTAATAATTGACTTATATTCTTGCCGCTTGGACTACTATTTTATTTTAAATTTTACTAGCGAATATGAATAGAATATTAGAAAATAGGAAATTAAAGCTATAAGGTGTATTTTAGAGAGTAAAGTGTGTAGAGTGGATAATAGTTGATGGAGGAATCAACAGTTTAGATTTCTGTAGAGTACAGCAAATAAAACAGTAAGAGGAATTATACAGATCTATTCGCTAAATTATTTCATTTGCTCATCCACTTGTTCTTTACTCTCTGAAGTATTCACAGCACTGCACTGCACTTTTGAAGGAGCTGAACCTCTTCTCTATGTAATAATGCTAATTAATTTGAACATCAATGCAGGCTGTGTTACATGTTTCATGTTCTTAGTTTTTCCCCTTTCTCTCTTGGTTAATTTAGTCTTGGAGGATGTCTTATTCTCGGTATCTCCTTTCTTAATAAATGCTATTTTTTTAAGAAAAGAAACAAAACAATGACAAAACTCATCAAGTACTATGCCTCTTTATTCTTTTTGGCTCTTGAGAGGTAAATGATTCTCGTTAAATATCATGGTCATCGAGATGCCTAAGAGAATCTAAATTTTTGTGACAACTTCTAAATATTATTGTTTGTATTTTCAGTGCTGGAATAATTTTCTTTTTTGGGGAGGGGGGTTTGTCGAGTTCTACTGGATAAGATCAGTTTACATGTTGAGCATTTAACAAGTAATTGCCTCCTTTCTCTTGTGACCGATTAAAAAATTGAATTTTTTATCTCATCTTGAGTTTTGTACCTTCTTTATCTTATTTTAATTGTTCAACTGGAATCTTAAACACGGCTCCAGCTCAATTTTTTACCACCTATTCCTTTCATTTGTTTGAGTTTAATATCATCTAGCTGCTGCATTCACTTGTTGGTCTTTGTGCTCATTTGTTTGCTTTTCTGATACTGAAGGATTATGTCTTGAGAGGATCATTAAGTGGCAACAAAATCAATCAATTGCATTGGCTAATCAAAACACTGGCAGCAAACAGTAGCAACTGGTATCATCAGTATTGGCATTAAACTTTTCTTTTTGAATCTGACTTTTTTTAAAATATAACTGGATTATGTTAAAAAGTATAACAATTTCTCAACAACCTGTGATATTCAAAATCATTTGTGGTCAACTCTATCTCTTTTACAACCTTCAGGCGCATTATTGTTGGATACCATAGTAGAGAACCCTATTCAATTTTTCTAAATGGAAATTCTGTCTTTAAAAGGTAATGTATTATTCACTATCAGTCCCAGTTTCTGTGCTTTACGTAACTTCTGTTACCAAGCTTATGAAATCTTCTTTAATGTTTCATCCTTCTAGAGAACTGGCTAATGGATTCCTTCTTCACCATGTCAGCTCAGATCAAATTGTGAGTAGCAAAGTAGATTTTTTTTTTTTTGCTTTATTGGTCTCAATTTTACTGAATTGTTTTTAACATAGCTCTATACTCGTCATACACTAAAGTATCAATTAAAAAAACTTGAGTCATATTATGCATGGCATAACTGGTTGAATTCTGTGGATCCAACAATTTTGTCAAAGGACCAATAAATGACTCTATATACACACATTTTTCAAAGCACAACTAATGCATCATCCCATGGCAGGTAACCAACTATATAAATTTTGCTGGTGAAGTTGTTTGCACAGCTGTGCTACAACAGAAGGGTAGAGAGATCATGTAAATATTTCGAGTTAAAGATTCACAGTATTACATGGTGGTATCCGTTGGATTAATTTGTTGTAAATTCCATGAGTAAACAGTGCTCATACATTTTGTTATGAATTACTTGAGTAAACAGTGCTCTTAAGAGATTTTTTAATTCTTCACACACGATGGATTTCAACATTGCTAATAATTATTTTGAATATTGATTATTAATTCGAAGACCTTCATTAGAAGATGGAATAAAGATTTTAGATGAAATTTCAAAGTATTAATTAAAATATTTAAAACTTCATTTTTCTCTATAAAAAACTGAAAATTAGTTGCTTGTAGCACTGGAATTTGAAAAAAAAAAAAACATGGGAAGACACTTTCATATTTATTTATCATTAAGGATTTAAGTAAAAACTTAAATTCCTTTAAAAGAAAGTTAAAACTTAAGTTCATTTGAGAGGAAGCGGGTGTATATTTTTGAAATAAAAAATATGACAATTCTAATATATCTATTTTTTACATATTATTATAGGGACTTAAATGAATATTTTTCATCCAAAATACAAAAAATAAATATTTACCCAAATAATACACCCCAAAAGTTATTTACACTAATGATATAAATGACTAAATGACTCTTCATGGTGGGAAATCGATCCCCCAAATCGATCCTATAGATTTTTTTTTACATAGTTTAGAAATTAATTTTCTGGAACCGATTTATAAATTACATTCTTTACACACATTTAGAAATCGGTTCCTTGGAAATAGATTTCTAACCAAGTTTTTATATATAAAAAAAAACTCAGTTTCAAAAATGAACCGAGTTTTTTTTATATTTTTTAATTGTTTGATATTTCTTTTTTCTTTTTTTAAATTGTTTCTCTATTTTTCATTTTTAATTATTTATATGTTGGTATAGAAAAAAGTCTCATAAGTTGTTAAATGAAATTTTGTATAATTTTTACGTTTTTTTCTTAATACTACATTGTTATTTTATTACCTTGGATAATTCAAATCACTTTTTTATTTTCACTAAATCACCTTTTTATTTTACTACATTGTAATTATTCATGAGTAAAAAAAGTGTAATTATTCATTTTATAAGAAATATAATTAATTTTATTTTTGTTTTTTTTTATCTTGATCTTTTTACTACTTTTAGGTTCGCTTAATTTTAATATCATAGATATATTTTGGCACAAAATAGTGACTAAAATTATAAGCTGCGTGGAGATAAAAAAAAGTTATAATATGTATATTATACTAACAAAATATTTTTATATAATTAATTAAATATAAAATAAAACACACAATATTTTTATATTTAATTAAATATAAATAAATTATGATTATTTATTTTAAATATTAATTAAGGATATAAAATAATAGGTAAACTATTAGCTAGGAACACATACACAGATTTTGTTGAATACAACATATTCTATTTTAAAATATTTTACTAAATGGAATAAAGTTGATTTAAAAATCATTTAGTTAAAAATAGAAATATTTAGTATTCAATTACTTTTACATTTTTAAAATAAAAAATTGTACAACAACTCACCCTAACATATATTTCAATTCCTTTGTACTTTTTTATTTGATTATTAAAATACATATTTGAAATTAAAACAAAAAGACATATGTAACCAACAAGTTGAATTGAATTAAAAAATTTAAATTACAATATATATATATATATATATATATATATATATTAAGAAGGGGGGTTGAATTAAGATTTCATTGACTATTCCTAATTGAAAATTTCTCTTTCTTTATTATTCCCTACATTCAATTATTTCTTTGTTAACAAGTTACTGAAATAATAAATAAAGGAAAGTAACTTAAAGGAATATAAACCCAACAGAAAGAAAAAAAGATTAAGGAAATGTAAAGACAACAAAAAGTAAAAGAGTTAAGGGAAGAGAGAATGCAAAACCGGATTTATACTGGTTCGGCCACAACTCATGCCTACGTTCAGTCCCCAAGCAACCCGCTTGAGATTTTCACTATCCTTGTAAAATCCTTTACAAGCAATGAACCACAAAGGAATCCCCTCCTTTGTGTTCAGTGATTACAACCAAGAAGTTATTCTCACTTCTTGCAATGAACCCCAAGGAACGTTGGTCCCTTGTGTCCAGTGATAACGACCAAGAAGTTGTACTCACTTCTTGCAATGAACCCAAAAGACGTTGGTCTTTTGTGTCCAGTGATCAACCAAGAAGCAAAACCTGCTTCTTGCAATGAACCCAAGGAATGTTGGTCCCTTGTGTTCAGTGTTCAACTAAGAAGACCTTCTCTTGAAAACAGTCACCAAGAGTAGGTCTCTTGAAAAGCTTTTTGTAAGAATGGAGAAGGAGAGGAAAATATAATATCACAAGTTTTTTTCCTAATGAACTTTTCTTGACAAAGCAAGTATTGAACAAAAACTCTTAGAAAGATGTTGAGAATGATTCAGTAAATCATCAGTATTGAAATTCGTGTCATGGTCACATATTTATAGCCATTTGATGGCTCTTGAAGAAACCATGTTAAAAGTTGTGACTCTTGGCAATTTCTTGAAAACTAGTCAATTTAAAAGTTGTGACTCTTGGCAAATTCTTCAAAAACCAGTCACTTTAAAAATTGTGACTCTTAGCAATTTATTTTTCAAAACCAGTCACTGGTAATTGATTACCACTATAGTGGTAATCAATTACACATCAATAATTGTGACTCTTCATGTTTAGATTTGAAAACCAACGTTTTCGAAATACTGGTATTCGATTACAAATGTTGTGTAATCGATTACACAAGTTTGAAAATGTTTTATCACAAGTTGTGACTCTTGAAATTTGAATTTCAACGTTCAAAAACATTGATAATCGATTACATGCCCATGGTAATCGATTACTACTTTGTAAATAAGTTATAAAACTGTTTTGGGCTTCTGGTAATCGATTACGGCCTTCTCGTAATTGATTACCAGAGAGTAAAAACTCTGGTAAAAGATTTTTCTTTGAAAAATTATTTTGGACAAATTGTGCTATTCAATCTTTTTCTTTGAAAATTCTTTTTATACTTATCTTGATGCTTTTCTTGAGGTTCTTGCACATCTTGAGTCTTTTCTTGAACCTTCACTTGAATCTTGATTCTAGATTGAATGACTCTTTGATTCTTGAAACTTGTTTGAATCTTGATTCTTGACTTGAGTCTATGGCATCATCAAAATAAGCTTGGAAGGTTTGCTTCCACAATATTTGTAGATGCAATGGTCTTTGATGTTTTGATGATGATCATGATGATGTGTTACAATTGATGCAAATGGGTTTTTCAAGATTGATTTCAAGACAATACTTCAAGATTACAAGTCACAACATCAAGATGATCACTAGAATATTAGGAAGGGAATTCCTAATTGAATTAGCAAAGGTTTGGCCAAGTGATTTAAATTAAAAAGTGTTTCTCAAAGGTTTTACTCTCTGGTAATTGATTACCAGAGGATGTAATCGATTACCAGTGGCCAAATACGTTTTATAACAGCTATAAAAATTTGAATTCGAAATTTTAGACTGTGTAATCGATTACACAATTTTGGTAATCGATTACCAGCAGTTAGTAAACGTTTTAATTCAAATTTTAAAAGCTGTAATCGATTACACAATTACTGTAATCGATTACCAGACAGGATTTTCAGAAAAATAATTTCAAGAGTCACAACTTTTCAAAGGCTTTATTCATGACCACCAATGGTCTATATATATGTGACTTAAACACGAAATTGCTAAGAGATTTTTCAGAACAACAAGTGTTTATCCTCTCAAAGAGAAAATTCATTTTATCCTCTTAAGAATTCCTTGGCCAATTCAATTGCAATTCATTAAGGAATTATTTGAGTGCTCAATCTGTAAAATCCATCTCTTTCTAGAGAGATTTGTTCTTCTTCTTCTTCTCATTCTCTAAGGGATTAAGAGACTTTGAGTCTCTTGTTGTAAAGGATCTCTAAACACAAAGGAAGGATTGTCCTTGTGTGTTTAGAACTTGTAAAAGGAATTTACAAGATAGTGGAACTCTCAAGCGGGTTGCTTGGGGACTGGACGTAGTCACAAGGGTGTGGCCGAACCAGTATAAAACTGAGTTTGCATTTTCTCTTCCCTTAATCTCCTTTATTTATTATTGCTTTATATTCATATTCAAATTGTTTAATTTGAATTAATATTTAAGAAGATTGTCATTAAGGGAATTCATAACTTGAGTAAAAAGTGAAATAGATTTTTAATTAGGGGAAATAGTTTGGAATATCTTAATTCAACCCCCCCCCCTTCTTAAGATATCTGAGGCCACTTGTCTAACAAGTGGTATCAGAGCTTCATTCTTGTATAAAGTTTAGAAGCTTCAAGAAAAAGATGGCCTCAGCAAATTCCTTATTTCCAGAAGGGAATTCTATCAATAGACCTCCAATCTTTAATGGAGAGGGTTACCACTACTGGAAAACCCGAATGCAAATTTTTATCGAGGCAATAGATCTAAATATCTGGGAAGCCATAGAAATAGGGCCTTATATACCCACCACAGTAGAAAGAGTTTCAATAGATGGTAGTTCATCAAGTGAAAGCATAACCATAGAAAAACCTAGAGATAGATGGTCTGAAGAGGATAGAAAACGAGTACAATACAACTTAAAAGCCAAAAACATAATAACATCTGCCCTAGGAATGGATGAATATTTCAGGGTTTCAAATTGTAAGAGTGCTAAGGAAATGTGGGACACTCTTCGATTAACACATGAAGGAACTACAGATGTTAAAAAATCTAGGATAAATGCACTAACTCATGAGTATGAATTATTTAGAATGAATGCAAATGAAAATATTCAGAGTATGCAAAACAGATTTACACATATAGTAAATCATCTAGCAGCCTTAGGCAAAGAATTTCAAAATGAGGATCTTATAAACAAGGTGTTAAGATGTTTAAGTAGAGAATGGCAACCCAAAGTAACGGCCATTTCTGAATCAAGAGATTTGTCTAACATGTCTCTTGCCACTTTATTTGGAAAGTTGCAGGAACACGAGATGGAACTATTGAGATTGCACCAAAATGAAGAAAATGACAAGAAAAAGAAAGGAATTGCTCTTAAAGCATCATCCTCAATTCAAGAAGAAAGTGATCAGGATAATGATCCAGATGATGATGATGATCTAAGTCTTTTTGTAAAAAGATTCAACAAGTTTCTTAAAGTAAGAGGAAATCAGAGGCGACCAAATTTTAAATCAAAGAGAAGGACAGAAAATTCATCCTCTACTCTAAAATGCTTTGAATGCAATCAACCTGGACATCTGAGGGTTGATTGTCCCATCTTCAAGAAAAAGATGGAAAGATATGAAAAGAAAAATCACAGTGAAAAGAAACTGAAGAAAGCATACATCACATGGGATGAAAATGATTTGGAATCCTCTGAAGATTCTGAAAATGAAGAGATAAATCTCTGCCTTATGGCCAAAAGTTACGAAAGTGATGAAGAGGTAACATCTTCAAACAACTTATCTATTTCTTTTGATGAATTGCAAGATGCATTTGCTGATTTGCATAAAGAATCAATTAAACTTGCAAAATTAGTTTCATCATCAAAGAAAACAATTTCAAAATTAGAAAATGAAATTTCAAAATTAAACAAAGAATTAGATCTTCTTAGAAATGAAGTCTCAATCTCTAAAACAAATGAAAAAGTTAATATCTCCACTATTAATGACAAGAAAATAACAGATTCTTGTAGTTGTTGTGATAAATATGTAAAAGAAATTAAAGAGTTGAAAAATTCACTTGCAAAATTTTCATATAGTAGAAATAATTTAGATGTTATATTAAGTAAACAAAGATATGTGTCTAATAAAAATGGACTAGGGTATAAATCTGAAAAACAACAAAAGGTTCATAAAAACGTTTCCACTTCCACACAAAAATGTAATTCTAATTCTATCACTTGTTTTTACTGTGGAAGAAGAGGACATGGCATATCAACTTGCTACTTCAAGAAAAATTACAGTAACATTAAAATGATATGGGTCCCAAAAGGATCCTCAGTTTATACTAACATGCAAGGACCCAATAAAATTTGGGTACCTAAGTCAAAAACTTGATTATGCAGGTATCTTTGAGAAAGAAGTGGTACATAGATAGCGGATGCTCAAAACATATGACTGGAGATGCATCAAATTTTACACATATATCTCCAAAGAAAAGCGGGCATGTAACATATGGTGACAACAACAAAGGTAGAATTCTTGGAGTGGGTAAAATAGGTACAAATTCTTCAAACTCCATTGAAAATGTTCTACTTGTTGAAGGCCTTAAGCACAGCCTGCTTAGCGTTAGTCAACTATGTGACAAAGGCTATCTAGTATCATTTGATTCTCAGAAATGTCTTATAGAACATAAGCATGACATTAATATAAAGCATGTAGGACATAGAGTCAATAATGTTTACATGATAGACTTAAGCATAAAACAAGAAAACAATCATTGCTTTCTTAGTAAAGATGATGATCCATGGTTATGGCATAAAAGAATTGCTCACATAAACATGGATCACTTAAATAAGTTAATTTCAAAAGATTTAGTAGTTGGTTTGCCTAAATTGAAATTTGAAAAAGATAAACTATGCGATGCATGTCAAAAGGGCAAACAAACAAGAGTTTCATTCAAACCTAAAAATGTTGTTTCAACCACTTGACCATTACAGTTATTGCATATGGATCTATTTGGTCCATCTAGAACCATGAGTTTTGGAGGAAATTACTATGCTCTAGTTATAGTTGATGATTTCTCTAGTTATACTTGGACATTATTTATTACACATAAAAGTGATTCATTCCAAGCATTTAGGAAACTTGCTAAAGTCATACAAAACAAGAAAAATCTCAAGATTGCATCCATTAGAAGTGATCATGGGGGTGAATTTGAGAATAAAGATTTTGAATTATTTTGTGATGAACATGGTATTGAACATAATTTTTCTGCACCAATAACCCCTCAACAAAATGGAGTTGTTGAGAGGAAAAATAGGTCATTGGAAGAAATTGCAAGAACTTTATTAAATGATACTTCTCTTCCAAAGTATTTTTGGGCTGAAGCTGTCAATACTGCATGTTACATCATGAATAGGGCCTTGATAAGACCTATTTTAAAGAAAACCCCATATGAGTTATTTAATGGTAGAAAACCTAATATCTCTCATCTACATGTTTTTGGTTGCAAGTGCTTTGTACTTAATAATGGTAAAGATAATCTAGGAAAATTTGATGCAAAATCTGATGAAGGCATTTTTCTTGGATATTCATTACAAAGCAAAGCATATAGGATATATAATAAGAGAACTATGAATATCGAGGAATCCATTCATGTTACCTTTGATGACATTGCAGATTCTTTAGAACATATGAACATTCATGAAAAAAATTCCAAAGGAAATGATAAAGGAAACAATGAAGATCCTCCAGAAGAAGTCAAATCCAATGATGAACTTCCAAGAGAATGGAAAGCTTCAAGAGATCATCGCCTCGACAACATTATTGGTGATATCTCAAAAGGGGTAACAACTAGACACTCTCTTAAAGATTTATGCAATAATATGGCTTTTGTATCCATGATTGAACCTAAAAATATAAAAGAAGCCATAGTAGATGATAATTGGATCATTGCCATGCAAGAATAATTAAACCAATTTGAAAGAAATAATGTGTGGAAATTAGTAGAAAAACCTGAAAATTATCCTATCATAGGAACAAAATGGGTTTTTAGAAATAAATTAGATGAACATGGTATAATTATTAGAAATAAAGCCAGGTTAGTAGCAAAAGGGTATAATCAAGAAGAAGGAATAGACTATGAAGAAACATATGCTCCTGTTGCAAGATTAGAAGCCATTAGAATGCTATTGGCATATGCATCCATAATGAATTTTAAACTTTATCAAATGGATGTTAAGAGTGCCTTTCTAAATGGCTTAATTCAAGAAGAGGTATATGTTGAACAACCCCCTAGTTTTGAAATTCCTGATAAACCAAACCATGTTTATAAATTACAAAAGGCTCTTTATGGTTTGAAACAAGCCCCTAGGGCATGGTATGAACGATTAAGCAATTTTCTTCTAGAAAAAGATTTCTCCAGAGGTAAAGTGGATACCACATTGTTCATAAAGAGAAAGCATAATGATATTTTGTTGGTTCAAATATATGTTGATGATATAATTTTCGGATCCACTAATGATTCATTGTGCAAGGAGTTTTCCCTTGATATGCAAAGTGAATTTGAAATGTCAATGATGGGAGAACTAAAGTACTTTCTGGGATTACAAATCAAGAAAACTCAAGAAGGTATATTCATCAATCAATCCAAATACTGCAAGGAATTGATCAAAAGATTTGGGATGGATAGTGCAAAACACATGTCTACACCGATGAGCACTAATTGTTACTTAGATAAAGATGAATCTGGTCAGTCTATAGACATAAAACAATATCGAGGTATGATCGGATCTCTTCTTTATTTATCTGCTAGTAGACCTGATATTATGTTTAGTGTATGCATGTGTGCTAGGTTTCAATCCAACCCCAAACAATCACATTTAAGTGCAGTAAAGAGAATCATGAGATATCTATTAGGAACAATCAATTTAGGATTATGGTATCCTAAGAATTCAACATGTAACTTAATAGGATATTCTGATTCTGATTTTGCCGGATCTAAAACTGATAGAAAAAGTACAAGTGGAACTTGTCAATTTATTGGATCGGCTCTTGTCTCATGGCATAGTAAGAAACAAAACAGTGTTGCTTTATCTACTGCTGAAGCGGAGTATATCTCTGCCGGTAGTTGTTGTGCACAGATTTTATGGATGAAGCAACAATTATCTGACTATGGCATCATTCTTGATCGCATACCTATTAAGTGTGATAATATTAGTGCCATAAATCTATCCAAAAACCCAGTTCAACACTCTAGAACTAAACATATAGAGATTAGACACCACTTTCTTAGAGATCATGTCCTAAAGGGAGATTGCGTATTAGAATTTGTTGATACTAAGAATCAACTTGCTGATATTTTCACTAAACCTCTCCCCAAGGAAGTGTTCTTCTCTATTAGAAGAGAATTAGGTCTCTTAGATGTAAGAGATTTAGAAAAATAGGGATTGATTGGTTGATTGAATGGTTGATTGATTGGTTGATTTACTCTTACCTTTTGATTGTAGATTATTTTGTTTGATCTTGGTTGAATTCTTGTTTTTATGATAGAATTTATGATTTCTTGTGTATATAATAATTGAATGATTGAATTTAGTGTATTAGTAGTGAAAATTAATCATATAGGATGTATTTTAGCATAAACATAGATATTCTCTTAAGAAACTAGCCTAGGATAGGCTCTGGTAATCGATTACCATCCAGTGTAATCGATTACACATGAACAGGCAGCCTGTAATCGATTACAACATCCTGTAATCGATTACCAGTAGGCTTATTAGTCCTGTAATCGATTACCAATACCTGTAATCGATTACAATACGTCATCTTCTATAAATACTCACGAAATCAGAGCTGCTGTGCAGCCCAAGCCTCCTCCACGTTTTCCTCCATACCTAAAACTTCAAATCTTCGATTCTCACTCAATTCTTCACCAAATCACGTCCCGTAAAGCCCAATCTTCCTCTTTTACACTCCTCTTTCACTTTCACCGATCAAAATCCACAAAAATTTCATCAAATGGCAGAGCCATCCAAGAAGAGAAAGGGATCATCCTCCACCGTTGTTGCTGCTGCCCATCGCCGCCACGGTCCATCCGGAGCACCCACAACACCTATTCCTCCTTCTTTATCATCTCCAAGATCATCAACATTGTTTTCATCCGATGATCAGCGTCTACGGTACCTTTCTCAGTTTTCTTCTAGAATAATCTTAGACCCTAAGTACCTAGACGTAGAATTCTTTAATGATGAAACGTTTGATTGCTATCAAGTGTTTCAAAATTCTGGTCTTGTTGATTTCATGTCATTAAAATTGCCATATCATCCTGAACTTGTAAAGGTCTTCTACTGCAATTTAAAAATTCAGGATGGTATTATTATGTCTGAGGTGCATGGTATTTCTATGGTCATTGATCAATCACTATTCTTTTCTTTGACTCATTTACCCAATCAAGGTGCACCTTTTGAGGGCACCATTGTTGATGACTGGAAATTTGATTATTCGAGTCATGATGCTCGCCGTATGGTCTGCAATGATCAGGTTGAAATGACCGGTAGATTGTTGGCCGGGTCATTAACATTTGATAATCGCATCATGCATTATATCATTGTTAGAATTTTGCTTCCTCGGTCTTCAAATTTAGCACAGGGCTCTGAGGAGGATTTGATTCTTATGTGGGCTTTTCTTACCGGTTGTCAGATCGACTGGGCCCATTTGGTTCGATACCGAATGCATAAGGCATTACGGGCCAATGCACCTCTTCCTTATCCACATTTGATTACTCTGTTTTTGCATCATTTTCAAATTCCGCTTGATGATGAACCCTTTGTTCAAGTCAAGCGTTCTTTTGCAATTGGTGCTGGTGCAGTGACCTCCTTTGGGTATCGTAAAGATCGGAATGGACAATGGCTGAAGAAGGATGCACTCCCTCCTCAAGATGAACGTACTCCTTCACCTCCCCCTCAACGTGAAGATTCTGCACTCATGAATGAAGTCCTCTCTGAATTACGGGGTCTTCGTTCTTATGTTGGTGACCGCTTCGACTCGTTAGATTCACGCTTTGCCGCTATGGACATTCGCCTTACACAACTTGAAGAGGATGTCGGATACATTCGTCAGAGTTTTGATCTTCCACCACCACCTCCGTCTTCTTAGTTTTTAGTTTCTGATTTAATGTCTTTTATAAGCCGTGTATTTTGGCTTTTAGTTTCTTAGAATTTACATTATTATGCTAAGTACTTTGCTTATTTATCTTGTGGTTTTTAAATTTCAGTCTTGGATGTTTTGTGGTTGTTGACATTTTCAGTTATTTGAATTCTGGTTTGATTATTTCTTCTTTGTGAGTTTGGCTTATTGTGTTTTATACTCTGATATTTATATCTTTCTACTCCATTGTCATATCTGTGTTGATTTCCGAGTTCTTTGGCTTTTTGATGTTGCCAAAGGGGGAGAAAATTGTGGAAAAAGCTTAAGAAAAAGCTTAATAAACTTAGAAATCAAGTGATCATGAATTCCGAAATATAGGGGGAGTAAACGTTTTATCTATATACAATTGTTTGTTGTTTGCTTGAATCTTGATTTCAGGTATTGTATTGCCATCATAAAAAAGGGGGAGATTGTAGATGCAATGGTCTTTGATGTTTTGATGATGATCATGATGATGTGTTACAATTGATGCAAATGGGTTTTTCAAGATTGAATTCAAGACAATACTTCAAGATTACAAGTCACAACATCAAGATGATCACTAGAATATTAGGAAGGGAATTCCTAATTGAATTAGCAAAGGTTTGGCCAAGTGATTTAAATTAAAAAGTGTTTCTCAAAGGTTTTACTCTCTGGTAATCGATTACCAGAGGATGTAATCGATTACCAGTGGCCAAATACGTTTTATAACAGCTATAAAAATTTGAGTTCGAAATTTTAGACTGTGTAATCGATTACACAATTTTGGTAATCAATTACCAGCAGTTAGTAAACGTTTTAATTCAAATTTTAAAAGCTGTAATCAATTACACAATTAATGTAATCGATTACCAGACAGGATTTTCAGAAAAATAATTTCAAGAGTCACAACTTTTCAAAGGTTTTATTCATGACCACCAATGGTCTATATATATGTGACTTAAACACGAAATTGCTAAGAGATTTTTCAGAACAACAAGTGTTTATCCTCTCAAAGAGAAAATTCATTTTATCCTCTTAAGAATTCCTTGGCCAATTCAATTGCAATTCATTAAGGAATTATTTGAGTGCTCAATCTGTAAAATCCATCTCTTTCTAGAGAGATTTGTTCTTCTTCTTCTTCTCATTCTCTAAGGGATTAAGAGACTGTGAGTCTCTTGTTGTAAAGGATCTCTAAACACAAAGGAAGGATTGTCCTTGTGTGTTTAGAACTTGTAAAAGGAGTTTACAAGATAGTGGAACTCTCAAGCGGGTTGCTTGGGGACTGGACGTAGGCACAAGGGTGTGGCCGAACTAGTATAAAACTGAGTTTGCATTTTCTCTTCCCTTAATCTCCTTTATTTATTATTGCTTTATATTCATATTCAAATTGTTTCATTTGAATTAATATTTAAGAAGATTGTCATTAAGGGAATTCATAACTTGAGTAAAAAGTGAAATAGATTTTTAATTAGGGTAAATAGTTTGGAATATCTTAATTCAACCCCCCCCCCTTCTTAAGATATCTGAGGCCACTTGTCTAACAATATTTAAATTTGAAACAACACAAAAAAATGTTTAAAATACAAAGAATATGACATAAATTTAACAGTGTTGGCGTTAACCTACATGGTGGGGGAAAATTTTCTTTGAATGGCCTATGATGTGATACATAGAACATCATTTTGGTTGATCTGGTTCTCAGATATCCATTTCAGTGTGGGTACAAGAAGAGACAAGAAGACCCTTAGAATTTCTTTTCTTATCTAGGTCGAGGTAGATCATTGGCTTATGACATGGTGGCCAATACGATTCGTTGCACAATTTTTCAAACAATCCTCTGTATACGTTGGAGACACTTTCCAATTCATACAAAGGATATATGTAGTTCCTGTACTCATGGTGAGCATGCTTACAAGTAGCAATATGATGAGAACAAGACATGTGTAATTTCTAGAACTTGCCATTGTCACACAATCTGTCATCTATCCTGACTGTGAAATCTCTAGATGTTTGAATTCTCTTGGGTTTATTGTCTCCTAGACAAAGAACTATGTGATGCGTCAATTGAACTCAAGAATACTGTGAGTGTTTGCCTTTCTCTGTGTGTCTTCGATAGTGTTGTTTAGCATTTGTGTATAAACTTGGCTAGATGCAAGCATTGCTGAGACTTCTCTCCCTCTTTTGTTGAACAATGCATTACAACTTAGATATATTAATTTTACTAGCGCATTTATTGGCAGATTTCTTGAGTACTGAATTAATTGAATCAATAAGATTGGTGGTCGTGTGCCCTCATCATTGGCCATCATCCCATACGAGAGTCCATTTTTCTTGTGGAATCTCACTAAGCCAATTAATTGCTCAATCACCATCGACTTCCTCCCTTATAATGTTGTAGTAGTGATTGGATGTAGTTATAAACATAGAATTTCAATATTGTGAACAATAGAAAATTAACTGATATCTAACATGAAGAGAAAGAAGTTTGGCACTTACCCATATTGATAATTAGTTTTTTGATGGCATTGTTATTGTAGCTCCTCATGTAATTTGGTGCAATGTGTCGAATGCAAAACATATGCATAGATTTTTGTGTTGTCCACACTCTATCATGTCTTGAGTAAGGCACTTTTTATTGACTCCTACATGTCTAAAATTAAACAAAGACCATATTTTAGAGTGACATGCCTTTTTAAATTTTGGAGGGAGAAGAGCCATGCTTCCATTATTTTACTCTCGACAGCGACAAAGACTATTGCAACTGCCACAAGGAGCATCCCCTTGTACTTACTGTATAACCATGTTCCATCAACCTTAACCACAGGCTAACAACATTGAAACCCATCTATACACAATCTAAAACTCCAAAAAGACAATGGAGTTTCATGAAACTCTCTACTGCTCGACCTCCTTGTGGTGACATTGGCAGTGTTTCCTTCTCTATAACCATATCAGGAAGAAATTGTTGCATAGCTTGCAACAATCTCAGTAAATCATGGAATGATCATTCCCAGTTGCTGTAGATGTTTTGAATGACCATTTGCATTGCTAGACATGCTTTAAGGTACATGGTAGTGTATCCTTCAATGTTTTTGGTGTGTGCTATCAAGGCTGAAACTAAAGTTGAAGGGTCATTTTCAATCAATGTTGAGTTTGATTATGTCCTAGTCATATTGGATTGTACTAAACAAATATATCCCTATGGTTTTGATGTTAACAAAATATAATTTTTCTGTACTAACCATTCATGCTTAAGCTAAAGATTATATTATCTCTATGAGATACAAGCAGAAAATGGAAGATAGGAAAATTATCAGTCGGTAGATGATATTGCTTTGGCATCCAACCCTGAGAAGATAAGTGTTTTCGCACTTGGCTTGTAATGCAAAAGTAATGGAATAGTTACTCGATTCTCAAGAACTAAAAACAATCACAAGAAAATAGCGTCCACATGCTTGGTAAGAAACTTGTGCTATAGTGCACAAGAGGAAAGATTTAAATTGTCTTGTATTGACATTCTTAATTCCTTTTGTCGTATGCTATTAACGTTTATTTCAATCTGTATGCTGAAAGTCATCTCTGACCACTAGATGACATTGACAAACTGTACTTCTCTAAAGATATGCTATAGAAAATGTTTGTGCTCCCTGCACTCTCTCTGCATAATAGTGACCTCATGTCAAGTGCCAAAGCTATTAGACAATGACTAACTAGGATCTCTAAATGAATCAAAGCTATAAAGTCTATATAAAGCCTGAAGATGTTTGTGTTAATGTTGTCGAAAAACAAGAGAATATTTTGAGACAAAATGAACAAAGGATGAAATGCATTCAATCCACTGGACTAGTGAAACTTGAAATTTGAGTGAATTTTAGCTTTGCTAAGTTAGTGGGTGTCATACCCTAATTTCGTCCGGGGACCTTTGCTCGATGACGTGCGACCATTCTTTGGTCCTCGTGAGGTGCTTGGCACCCATCATTAGGCAATTTGTGAAATTCCAGGACATGCCGAAAAACCAAAAAAATATTGATGCACAATCCGTAAGTTTCCGTGACACACCGGAAATCAAATGGAAGCATCGTTGCATAATTAAGTGAGGTTCCGTAACATTCCGTAAGTCAAAAAGGGGATGATTATGTAATCCGCAAGGTTCCGTAACATTACGGAAAGAAAACAAGTATCGTTACGAAATTCGTAAGTTTCCGTAACTTTACGAAAAAGAATCACCAAAAAAACAGCAGAGGGGGGGTGTACTTAGTAAAAATGGGGGTGCAAATAGCACCCAGGCCCATTTGGGCCCTCCAGAAGATTCCTCCAGAAGGCGGTTGCTTCTGGAGGAAGCAACCCTGCTCGCCTGGGCGAGCTGAGCTCGCCTGGGCGAGCTGGGCGGCAACCACCTCCCCTATTTTGCTATAAATAGGGGAGGAAGTGAAGAAGAAAGGGTCCAGCCCCTTAGGCACTTCTCTCTCTTTCGAATTTGCTTGGAAAAATTGTTTCCGTGAAGAAAATCTAAGCCGAGGCGCTTCCGAAACGTTTCCGTAACGTTTTCCGTGAGGAATTTCGCAAAGATTTCAACCGTTCTTCGACGTTCTTCATTCGTTCTTCATCGTTCTTCGATCTTCAACGGGTAAGTACCTCGAACCAAGCTTTTCAATTCATTCTATGCGCCCGTAGTGGTCCACATTGTGTTTCGTGCATTTTTATTCTCGTTTTGTTTACTTTTTATACCCCCTGTTGACGTGCTTAAGCCATTTTACTTAAGTCGTTTCTCGCTTAACTTAAAAATAAAATAAATTTCCACCGATCATTTGAATTGTAACATCCGTTAATTTCGGTTAAAATAAATTCCGACCGTTTGGTCGTGCCGTAACCACGTTGGAAATCAAAAAGAGGTAAAAAATAATATAATAATCAAAAAAAGACATCTTTTAGTAAAATAAAGCGGAAAATCAAGTGGACATTTTCTCTTTGGGATTTCTCATTCTTAATCGAATTGATTAATAACTAAAGTGAAACTAAAGGCTAAAATCAATTCGCCTAGTCAAGCTCGTCCATAAAAAATAGGCTTTTAAAGTTTGTCATTTCATTTCCTCACTAAGTAAAATGGATCATTTTTAAGGTCCAACGCCTTAAAATGATCACCTCTTAAAGTAAAAAAGAATCACTTGATAAGAAAGAACTACGTAGGTCTGATTTCCTCATCACAAATTGAGGAATACGTAGGAGCAAAGGGAAACACCCTTGTCGACCACAAAAAAGAAAAATATAAAAAGGGTATAAAGGATATAAGAATATAAAAGGGAACATAAAAATCAAAGTCATGTTTGCACATTCGATTAAAGGCTGCCGTCCTTTGGGACGGACGTGTGGGGTGCTAATACCTTCCCCGTGCGTAAATACAACTCCCGAACCTTTCACTTAAAAGTTCGTAGATCGCGTCTTTTCCGGTTTTTCCGACGTTTTCCTCAAATAAACGTTGGTGGCGACTCCGCGCGTATTCCTTTCGTGGAACACGCATCCCGCGAGTCTCACGTCGCCCTCCCGCCGAAGGGTAGGTTGCGACAGTTGGCGACTCCGCTGGGGACTGTTTTTAGAGAGTTAGGCCATTTAATTTTGTGCAATGTTTTACCATGACTTATCCCTTTGTTAGTTTCCTTTCATTAAGTTCTTGTGTATATAAACTCTTTGTTGCTTTTAGTGCGTTTTAAATGTATGCATGAAGTAAATATTTATTCATTTGATGCACACAAACACCAACACTATTTGCACACACTGTGAGTGAAAAAGGGCCCTATACCCGGGTTCATGGGAGCATAAGGAGTGGAGGTGAATCTGTGATCATGCTAGGTCTCCGACTTGCTTGATTACAGTGAACCCTCATCTAGAGCTTTTCTCTTTGAAAACTTATTGTTGCTAGTAGTCCCTACTGCTGCAATATGTTCTTCGAAGGGGATGATACCTCTAGAAACCATCAAGAGAGATATGACTACCTTGGGGGTTATCACTAAAAGCCTAGTTAGCTCTCTCCCTTATAGGTCCCTTAAATAGGGGCACGGAGCAAACACGCTGCGTGCCATTTTTTCACACTGCCATGCATAAGTATCATATACCCTTTTGCTTATATTTGTTTGTGAATATTGTCGTACTGTGTACATCCCCGTGTTGTGCCTTTCGCATATGCATCATGCGTGGGTTTCGTCTTTGATCCCCTCACTTTAGCAAACCGACGGAGGGTCCGTGTCGCCTTCTTAAAAAATATACATTGGGTGCCATGCTGCCCAAGCGTTGTATCCAAGAAGGAAACAATTTCTCGGGCTCCCGTATTCGTAAATTGCATCTGTGTCATATGCATTTCTTCATGCATTCATCCATTCCACCCATGATAGATGTAGGAGTTTTGTTTCGCACTAGATTTTATTTCACTTTAGTAAAACATGGGATCAAGTCAAAAGCCTTCGCTTAAAAAGAGGTTCTATCAAGTCAAAATCAAGAGCTTAGAGGTCACCAGTTTATGAAAGTTGGGGCAATTAATGGGTCAACTTCAACGGCAAGCCTTCCGCAAAACCTATGGTAAGATTTGGGACCTAGCTAGGGTAGAAGTCTCCATGGAACCGATTGCATCCCTTTCCCAGTATTATGACCAGCCCCTAAGGTGCTTCACATTTGAGGACTTCCAGCTAGTGCCGACTGTGAAAGAGTTTGAAGAAATCCTGGGATGCCCACTGGGAGGAAGGAAGCCATATCTTTTCTCTGGGTTCTATCCCTCCACGACAAGAGTTGCCAAGGTGGTGAAAATCTCAACACAAGAGTTGGACCGTGTAAAGCAAAACAGGAATGGGGTAGTCGGAGTACCAAGGAAGTGTTTGGAGGAAAGGGCAAAGGCCTTGGCAAATCAAGGCGAATGGGCTTTCTTTTATTGACATCTTGGCGCTTTTGATCTTTGGAGTTGTCCTCTTTCCGAATATGGAAGGGTTAGTGGACCTAGCAGCGATTGACGCTTTCCTCGCCTTTCATCATGGCAAGGAAAGCCCGGTCGTCGCCATTTTGGCCATGTATGACACGTTCAACCGGGGATGTGAAAAGAGCGGCGCAAGAATTGTTTGTTGTGCACCAACTCTTGGCTAGCATGGAGGGGCGTCTGTTAAATGGTTCCCTCGCTAGAAGGAAGGAAGAATCAGGATTCTATCTTCATGCGAAGGATGTCCCATGAGAGGAGTGCCATCAGACGAAAGCATCACGCCTTTCATCGCACGAGGTTTCAGTGACCACAACGCGAGGGTACTCCAAGGAGTTCGCAAGGCATGGGATGCGGCGTGAAGAAAGGACAGAGAGCTTAGGGGAAGCAGTAATGGGATCATCGGCGGCTATCATAAGTGGTTGAGAGTCCGAACACAAGGACTGGATTGGCTCCCAAATCTAAAGACTGTGAGAGACGATGAGGTTAAAGCTTCGGAAGAAAGTGATGAGGTACAAACCCTAAAGGCAGAGCTTGAAAGAGCCTGGGTAGTCGAAGAGAAGTTCAAGTCCATAGCCATCAAAGTCTGAAAAGAGTATGATGAACTAAGGGATGTCAATATGGCCACCGATGAAGCCTTGGAATGAGAAACCAAGAAGGCCCGAAAGGAAGAATACGACCAAAGCAAAGTTTTGAGGGGCTTTATAGGGCAGCAATAGTGAGCTCAAGCTCCGAAGAGGTGAAAGGAATCATCACGGGTCAAAGGCATGATCTTGAAGGACGAGCTAAAGGTTTGCCTTAGGTCGAAAAGAAATTTGTCCCAACAGTTAAGCGAGACTGAAGGGAATATGTGGGCCATCATCGATAAGTGCAAAGAGAAGCTAAATCTAGCGGCGACTCACGAGCAAAGGCTAGAGGATGACTACGCCAAGATATCAGCAGAAAGGGAAGCAAGGGAAAGGGTAATTGATTCATTGCACCAAGAGGCAACAATGTGGACGGACCGATTTGCTCTTACTTTGAACAGGAGTCAAGAACTTCCCCCATTGCTAGCCAAGGCCAAAGCAATGGCGGACACCTACTCCGCTCCCTAGGAGATCCACGGACTTCTCAGCTATTGTCAGCATATGATAGACTTAATGGACCATATGATTAGAAACCGCTAGGAAGTTTGTATTGTCGCTCAGATCTTGACTAGTTATAACTTTTTGAAAAAAATGAGTTTATCCCACGTTTTTACTCCAAAAATCAATGCGAATCAAGTCACTCCCACATTTTATCTCTAGCATGCATTGTATGTTGGTCTCGTCCTTTGTCACGGGAAGCCGGAAGGTCCATATCACCTTCTTAATTGTACACATGGGGCACTGCGCCCCCAAATGTGCAAGTAAGAAGAGATAATTTTCCGGGCTCTCGTGTCCGTAAAATGCTTTCATATCATGCATTGCATAAGCATCTCTTCATAACATCATAATGAACACACATTCCATTTGTTTTCATGTTTGCTCATCCTTGTGTTTTCCTATACAAAAACAAAAAAGGGGAAGCGTGAAACTTCACACTACATTCTTAGTTGCATGTGTTAGGCACCATGAGCCAACCATGTTGGGATCATAAACCCATTTCTATAAAAAAAAAAAAAAACACACAACAACAAAACAAAATAATTGAACATGGTACCTAATGCATGGTTAACTAGGAAATGGTGTTTCTTCGGGCATCTCAATTTCATAATTACATTTTCCATGCATAGCTTAAAGTATGCCCGAGTCATTCATCCCTATGAGATGTTGTTGAAGTATTGGCGATCAGAATTGCCATTCCTTGGATTATAGGGTTGAACCAAGCTCATGCTTTTATAAAAAGGTTCATCAAGTCAAAATATGGAAGTAACCGTCTTGCAAAATTGGGGCAAAAGATGAATCGAGTCACATCACTGCTTCGTCTACTGCCAAACATATTTAGGATTGTTTATGTCCTTGTTACTTCCAGTTTCACCTTGACAAAGATGTCATGGACCATGTTGAAAATCTAAATTGATTCAACCCCATATCCTGCGTAAAAATTCACAATACTTCAACTGTACATCATTCGCATACATCCATGCTTTTCATTGGTTGCATTGCTCATTGCATTCTTTCCTTGAAAAATAAAATAAAATAAAATAAAATGAACTTAATCATTGTTATCAAAAAGAAAAGGACACGCTTTACGGCACCCTTACCGAACTCGTGCTAGAGCTAGAGTAATGGGTGAAGCAGAGGAGGTGCAAGAGAAGATGAAGGCCGACATGGAGGCCATGAAAGAGCAAATGGCCACAATGATGGAGGCCATGATGAGCATGAAGAAGATAATGGAAGCCAATGCGGTTATAGTTGCCGCTACTAGCGCTGTCGCTAAGGTGAACCCGATGCTCCCATCTGGCCTCAAGCAAATGAATCATCCAACCTCAAATATGGTAGGCAAAGATTTGGGAAGTACGGATGACCCCATGATGTGCAAATTCAAAACAAGCACGCCTTCCCGCCATATGGCTTGCCTCTCAACTATACACCACCCAATGTGGTGTACATTCCCAATGAGGATGTCAATAACTCCACTCCCATACTCATTAAGAGCCAACAACCTCAATCTGATCATGCACATGTCTCTCGACCCATGGAGGAGACACATGAAATTCCCCACCACGATCTAGCCAACTTCGAGCCTTGCCTCGGATATGCTGCTGAAGGGCAAGCAGTTGGTGGTATACCCCTGCAAAACACTTTGGAGGGCCCTCAATATCATCCACAACCACAACCCTCACGTTCCACAGCGGTTAAAAACCCTCATGACTATGGCAGGAATGGGAAAGTTGGATCATCTAGAGGAAAGGCTCAGGGCCATTGAAGGAGGTGAAGATTATGCCTTTGCTAACCTAAAAGAGTTGTTCCTAGTACCCAATATCATCACCCCTCCCAAGTTCAAGGTGCTGGACTTTGACAAGTACAAGGGGACTACTTGTCCCAAGAACCATCTAAAGATGTATTGTCAGAAGATGGGGGAATACGTAAAAGATGAGGAATTGCTGATACATTCCTTCCATGAAATTCTTACTGGGGTAGCTGTTACCTGGTACACTAACTTGGAACCTTCCCGAGTCCATTCTTGGAAGGACCTAATGGTTGCCTTCGTTAGGCAGTGTCAGTACAATTCTGATATAGCTCCGGATAGGATGCAACTACAAAAAGTGTGCAAAAAGGGGGCACAAATCTTTCAAAGAATACGCCCAAAGATGGAGAGACTTGGCAACTCAAGTAGCACCCCCAAAAACAGAGAAAGAGATTATCACAATGATAGTAGACACGTGACCGGTGTTCTACTATGAAAAATGGTGGGTTACACACCTTCAAGTTTTATAGATTTGGTCTTCGCCAGCAAAAAGATCGAAGTAGATCCGAAAAGAGGCAAATTTGATCATCCTACTAAGACGAATGAGAAAACTGGGGAAATAAAGAGGGTGAGGATGAGGGAGAAACCCATGCTGTGACTGCCATTCCTATACGGCCAAGTTTCCCACCAAACCCAACAATGTCATTACTCAGTCAATAACAAACCACCTCCTTACCCACCACCCAGTTATCCACAAAGGCCATCCCTAAATCAACCACAAAGCCTGTCTACCGCACTTCCAATGACGAAGACCACCTTTAGCACAAACCAAAAAAAACACCAACCAAGAAATGAATTTTGCAGCGAAAAGCCTGTAGGATTCACCCCAAATTCCGGTGTCATATGCTAACTTGCTCCCATATCTACTTGATAACGCAATGGTAGCCATAACCCCTGCTAGGTTCCCTCAAACCCCCATTTTTCTGAGGATATGACTCGAATGCAACATGTGCATATCGTGGGGGAGCCCTGGGGCATTCCATTGAGCACTGTATGACCCTCAGGCGTAAGGTGCAAGGTCTAATTGATGCGGGCTGGCTGAAATTTGAGGAGAATCGCGTGTAAATCCTGACATTGACAAGAGATGCCACACATGGGGCAATTTTAAAAACTGTTGTTAGATGTCTCTAATGACTCATCAGGATTTTCAAGTGCAAGCCATTGGTCAGTTTGCTCAAGCGACCTGTGCTCCTGAGTTTGGACTTCCAAGACCGTTCAATCAGAGATTACTCGTCTTGCACGTTGGTGGGGTTGCCGTAAAACAATGAGTAAAGTTCAAAACAAATAAGTTTCAAAATAAAAAATAAGTTTCAAAATAAAAAAAAAAAATAAA
The DNA here is from genome assembly GCF_000004515.6 of Glycine max. Lineage (NCBI taxonomy): Eukaryota > Viridiplantae > Streptophyta > Magnoliopsida > Fabales > Fabaceae > Glycine > Glycine max. The sequence continues at coordinate 30,611,430 of NC_038251.2, forward strand.
AAGGCATTTGATTGACTGTGTTTTCAAGTAAAAATATAGACGTTCATGTGACTTCATTTTATCATTCCAGAAAGTTTGTCTTCTTAGAGAAGCGAGTTGTCAAGAATAGGATGTTGGACAAATGGCCTCAGTTACCTTAAGAAAAAGGGGGGTTGAATTAAGATGCAAAGACTATTCCCCAATTGAACTATCACTCTTTCTTTTTGGATTAACAATGCACCCTTAACATGAATTACTCAAAAGACAAATCAAAATAAACCTCTTTAAAGCAAAAGATAAATAGCAATAAAAGAAGTTTAAAGGAAGAGAGGAATGCAAACTTGATTTATACTGGTTCGGCCACTTCCTGCGCCTACGTCCAGTCCTCAAGAAACCCACTTGAGATTTTCCACTCTCTTTGTAAAACTCCTTTTACAAAGTCTGAACCACACAGGGACAACCCTTCCCTTGTGTTCAAGAATCCTCTACAATAAGAGACTCTCAGTCTCTTAACCCCTTTTCAGAAGTAAGAAGAAGAGAAGAAGAATTCTCTCTTAAAAGGGATAGATTGTACAATGAAGACCAATCAAAATTCCTTATTGAATATGCAAGTGGTTGACCAAGGAATCTTTTTGAGAGGATAAGACAGTTCAGTTCAGAAAAACTCTTAATCTTTTGAGAGGATAAACTTTGTGGGCAATGAAAACTCTCTTTAAATTCATGTTTCCAAGTCACCTTTGATGGCCATTCATAAACCATTTGAATAGATGTGACTCTTGGAAATTATTTTCTGAAAATCTCCTCTGGTAATCGATTACAAGACTTGTGTAATAGATCACAGGCTTTAAAATTTGAATAAATTGCTGGTAATCAATTACCATCCATGTGCAATCGATTACACATTATAAATTTTGAATTCAAATTTCTAGTGACTGTTATAAACATTTTCAGCTGCTGGTAATCGATTACCGGAGAGCAAATCTCAATTTGAAATGATAGAATTCTTTGGTCAAACCTTTTGTTTTTTCAATTTGGAAACTTCTTCCAAAAGATTCTAGAAATCAACTTGATCATATATCTTGACTTTCTTGGATTCTTGTCTTGAATAAAACTTAGAAGCACTTGATCCTTTAGCATCATCAAGACATCAAAACATCTTGCTTCTACATAGGAGTCATTTGACTTAATCCATCAGCTGAAAAATCCTTCAACTATTTCTCGTCCTTGGAAAATTCTTTTTCCAAGAATCAATTGCGTCTTTCATTCTTCCTCACTACGAGGTTGTGAAAACAAGACAACAATTGGTACCTCTAAGCCCTACACTGGGGCAATGAAAGGCCCCATGCATAAACTTCAAGCGAACCTAGGGGCAGATTAGAAGTTCTCACCCAATAGGTTCCCTCCTACAAGGTCATGACGAAAGGCAACGATTGAAACCTCAAAAGCCTTACACTGGGGCAACGAGGGGCACCGTGCATGAGCCTCAAGTGAACATAGGGGCCGATCAAAAGTTCTCACCCATCGATGTTTTTAACAAAAAAGGGGGGACAAACCTAGGATTTCAATGGATTGATCAAACATCAAACGACTCCATTGCCGTCGCTCCAAAACGGTCAAGTGACTAAATCAAACAGAACATACACTCTGAGGGAGTTCCCGGAGAGATTTGCAAAAAGATAGGATGAGGTTGCATGAACTATCACCTCTTTCAAAAGGACAGTCAATCTGTGTTTTCCAAAAAAAAAAAAAAATCAAATCAAAATCAAAATCACAAAATAGGGAAAGAATGTCATGAACATTGTACAACTTTCCATTACATTGCATTGTTTCATATGAAGTCCGCATTTACCAAATTTCACGACAAAGGTTGCATGCATCTGCATCCCTAAAAATCATGTTAACTGCATTGATTTCCTACATCTAATGTCCAAATCTTGTGGATTTGGGATGACCGGCCCTCTCGATGAGTCGATCTCTTGCTTTCTCATAAGGGTGGCACCTTGGGTACTAGTTACCCTCACCGTCAAAGGACTACACGTCCTCGCCTTGAGAGGACTACACGTCCTCACCACCAGAGGGCTGCACGCCCTCACCTCCAGAGGACTATAAGTCCTCGCCTTGAGAGGGCTACACGCCCTCACCTTGGGTACTAGTTACCCTCACCGTTGAGAGGACTACACGTCCTCGCTTTTAGAGGACTACACATCCTCGCCAACAGAGGGCTGCACGCCCTCACCTTCAGAGGACCACATGTCCTCGCCTTGAGAGGGCTACACGCCCTCACCTTGGGTACTAGTTACCCTCACCGTTGAGAGGACTACACGTCCTCGCCTTGAGAGGACTACACGTCCTCGCCTTGAGAGGACTACACGTCCTCACCACCAGAGGGCTGCACGCCCTCACCTCCAGAGGACTATAAGTCCTCGCCTTGAGAAGGCTACACGCCCTCACCTTGGGTACTAGTTACCTTCACCTTCAGAGGACTACACGTCCTCGCCTTCAAAGGGTCATGTACCTTCAACTTCAGAGGACTACACGTCCTCACCGTCAAAGGGTCATCTGCTTTCACCTTTGTAGGGCTACATGCCCTCACCTTCAGAGGACTACATGTTCCCCATTTTCAAAGGGGGGGCATGCCCTCACCTTTAGAGGATTGCACGTCCTTGCCATCATAGGACTACATTCCCTCGCCTTCGAAAGGCGACACGACCTGAACTTCAGAGGGCTACACGCCCTCGCCTTTAGAGGACTACGCGTCCTCACTTTCAGTGGGCTCCATATCCACACCTTAAGATAATTTAAGGTCCTCTGTCCTTAAATGCTTAACCGAGACTTGCACTCCCGATTAAGGGACCAGTAGTTTCCTTTTAAACGGTTCCTGGGCCACCCCCTGATATTGGAGGAGGGCCAACTGTGCGAGCACAACCAGAGAGGGAGGCTATCACACAGCTACTATGCATACTGGGGCAAGATTTCACCCGTGCCGCTGCAAAGAGAAGAGTGCGGACCATGCGCACCAACATGACCACTCTTACACAGATATAGATGACATTGCTACTTAGCAACATTCTGCCCAGCGACCGCAATGCCAATCTCCCCCTGCGGAAGTATCAGTTGGTCTGTGTCGTCCCGACATGGGTAAGTATGCATATGGTTCAACTGATTTCTGATACCATTTATTTGTTTGCAGGGATCGCACCCACAAAGACACCCAGTGAACCTGAAGAAGTCCAACAGGGCCCTGGGGTTTCCAGCTCTGGTTACGGGCCTCTATCAGTCCTACAGGGTGCCCGTACCCCCCCGGCAAGGTCACGTCATCATAGGTAAGTATGCACATTGCTCAACTGATTTCTGATTTCATCTATTGTTTGCAGGGATCGCGACTGCAAGACACCTAGTGGACCCGAAGAAGTCCAACAGGGTCTTGGAATTGTCAAGCTCTAATTACGGGTCTCTGTCAGTTCTACGGAGTGCCTGTTGCCCCCAGCAGGGTCATCAGGCCCCCTACCAATCGAGTTTCCATCTAGAAGTACTGCGCCCCCAGGCAGACGCAGGGTGAGACACCACAGTAGCATTAGGATGGCCGGTAGCGGGCAATAGACGCACCGCCACCACCTTTAGAGTTCACCTCTGCTCATCCACAAAAAAGTTAGAGCGTTGCCTATGACACATGGCCGGCCCATAGGCGACCAAGTCCAAAGCCAAAGGTAAGCAAAGTACTAGGTCAGTGACCGACAAGTCATAAGGCGTCCAGCTAAAGACGTTAAAGAAGCGCTACTAGGAGGCAACCTAGTACCTTTTGAATCTATGCTTGTTATTTGATCACTTTTTATAGTAGGACGCACCTAGTTGCTCATGATCCTGGGGATTTAGATAAAACAAGCGCAAGCTCGAAAGGTAGTCATACCTCACAAAATATATATATGTATGTTTAGGTAGTGAAAATACCTTAGATATGCATGTATGTAAACAAAAAACACTTCACAAAATATATATATGTATGTTTAGGTAGAAAGATACCTTAGATATGCATGTATGTAAACAAAAAAACACTTCACAAAATATATATATGTATGTTTAGGTAGAAAGATACCTTAGATATGCATGTATGTAAACAAAAAATACTTCACAAAATATATATGTATGGTAGAAAGATACCTTAGATATGCATGTATGTAAACAAAAAAATACTTCACAAAATATATATATGTATGTTTAGGTAGAGAGATACCTTAGATGTGCGTGTATGTAGCAAAAAATACCTCACAAAACATATATATGTATGTTTAGGTGGCAAGATACCTTGGATATGCATGTATATAGCAAAAATACCTCACAAAAATATACACATGTTTAGGTAGCAAAATACCTCATGAAAAAAAAAAAAAAAAAAAAAAAAGTTGTTAAGCTGAAAAACCAACATGCTTTTGAAAAGAGACGATTTCCAGCTTTTCTTTGAAAAAATTCATTGATCATAACCAGTTTTTGGAAAATGTGTATACACCTGAAGGGTGAATGCTGTGAAAATTTCCCCGGACGCCCGAAATGGACTTGGAGGAATGCACAAATTGATAAAAGAACATATTTTGGAAACATTGGGTTGATTTAAAATAGAGGAAATGAATCCTGAGCCCTAGCATCACATGACCATAAAGATTTGACACTTGAGTGTCCGCATAGGTGCATGCATGACCAGTTTCGCATAAAGTTTCCAAATCATCAGTTTTGCATTTGTGTCATGGAAAAAATGTGGGGCATCCCTTTTATCCTTGAACCGAACCAAACCCCGACATGTATCATGTCTAGCCATTCTACAAACCTTGAGCCAAAATCCTGACTCACCATAAACCTTGACCTAGGGTGAGAATGTCAATCCTTACCCTCGGAAGCAAAAAAGAAAAGAAGAAAAATTTCCAATCAAAGAGAAAGCAAAAAAGAAAGGAAATTCCCAATCAAAGAGTGGGAGAAAGCAAAAAAGAAAAGAAAGAAAATTCCCAATCAAAGAATGGGAGAAAGTAAAAAAAAAAAAAAAAAAAAAAAGAAGAAGAAGAAGAAGAAGGAAAGAAAGCCCCTGATCGGGGATCGAAGGAAAAACAGAAGAAATATGCATAGAGGTCTTTGGACCGGACAATATCTGAACAATACAGAATTGTCACCAAATGAACGAAAAAAGAAGGAAAGGGAACCACGACCTAAAATAGTCTTCTCCCTTTGATTACCAACCAAAATCCCGTGCGCTAGCGACTTTTTTTCTCGCCCCGCACTAAACAAAAACAGAAAAAGAAAAAAGCCAGAAAAATCAAAAGCCAAAAACACACAAAAGCCGAAAAACTCCCCAAAAGAACCCATTCCCAAGGGAAGTCCTATTTGATCCATGATCACGCATGTAATTTTTGATTTGATAGGAAATAATTTGCAAAGTCAAGTCATGACATATCTATGGTTCGGAATTAGGATGAAACACTTACCTGTGCGAGATTGATACACTTTGAGTGATTTCTTCTATTTTTGTCGAACCCAGTGTTTCCTCTAAATGGTCATTTAGAAACGAAATGCTAACATCCAAAATCTCATTTATGGTTATGGGAGATTTCATCAGCAGACTCTCCTTCCCCGGTAGACGCATTGTTTTTCACTCAAAAAAAAAGCATATGCTGCTCTAAATCAGTTGGAATATTTGTCTCTTTGCTAAAGCATGTTTGCATTTTAGTGGAGAAAACACCGAGACTTTTTCAAGTCTCACAAGTTATCCAGAACTACGTAGGTCTGAGTTCCTCATTGGAGGATACGTAGGAGCAAGAGCCTCGCTTTTGTCGACCACACCGCCTTTTGTTGCCATAACTCAAGAGCTGGTAGCCCGCGGAGACACCTTACGGTTATCCGCACCTCGTCATTCAGTGACCCCAAGTGTGATTGACGAGCAGAGACCAATATGGTCATCTGCGCCCTTTCCGGAGATGTCATCATTTTCCGATGGAGACTTTTCAAGTCTCACAAGTTATCCAGAACTACGTAGGTCTGAGTTCCTCATTGGAGGATACGTAGGAGCAAGAGCTTTGCTTTTGTCGGCCGCCCCATAATCTTTGTCATACTGACCCTGAGGTCATGTGACGTGCACCCTTGTCATCCAGAGGCGGCGGGCCCGATGACAAGCAGAGACCAAGTTTGGTCATTCTGCACCCATGATACGCGGAGATACCTTATGGTTATTCGCACCCTTTTGTCATCCAGAGGCGGCGGGCCCGATGACAAGCAGAGACCAAGTTTGGTCATTCTGCACCCATGATACGCGGAGATACCTTATGGTTATTCGCACCCTTTTGTCATCCAGAGGCGGCGGGCCCGATGACAAGCAGAGACCAAGTTTGGTCATTCTGCACCCATGATACGCGGAGATACCTTATGGTTATTCGCACCCTTTTGTCATCCAGAGGCGGCGGGCCCGATGACAAGCAGAGACCAAGTTTGGTCATTCTGCACCCATGATACGCGGAGATACCTTATGGTTATTCGCACCCTTTTGTCATCCAGAGGCGGCGGGCCCGATGACAAGCAGAGACCAAGTTTGGTCATTCTGCACCCATGATACGCGGAGATACCTTATGGTTATTCGCACCCTTTTGTCATCCAGAGGCGGCGGGCCCGATGACAAGCAGAGACCAAGTTTGGTCATTCTGCACCCTTGTATCATCCAGAGGCGGCGGGCCCGATGATACGCGGAGATACCCGAGTGGTTATCCGTATAAACATTCTTTTGCTATCTGTAAGACAGAACGCTTGATAGCATGCAGGGACTGACATAGTCTTCTGCACCTTTTGTTCCTCCGGGAACAACAAGTCATTTACATGCGAAAATTTCATGGTCGCCAGCGACTCTCGTCAACCGAGAGGAGCCAAATTAGTGTCATACGTTGATTTTCGGGGACCTTCGCTTGATGACATGCGACCATTCTTTGGTCCTTGTGAGGTGCTTGGCACCCATCATTAGGCAATTTGTGAAATTTTGGGAACAAAAAGTCATTTGCATGTGGAGATTTTATGGTCACCCGCGACTCTCGCCAAATCGAGAGGAACGAAATTAGTGTCTTATCTTTACTTTCCTTTTATCTCCAATAAAAGACAAGTAAAGAGGGGCAACTGTCATACCCTAATTTCGTCCGGGGACCTTTGCTCGATGACGTGCGACCATTCTTTGGTCCTCGTGAGGTGCTTGGCACCCATCATTAGGCAATTTGTGAAATTCCAGGACATGCCGAAAAACCAAAAAAATATTGATGCACAATCCGTAAGTTTCCGTGACACACCGGAAATCAAATGGAAGCATCGTTGCATAATTAAGTGAGGTTCCGTAACATTCCGTAAGTCAAAAAGGGGATGATTATGTAATCCGCAAGGTTCCGTAACATTACGGAAAGAAAACAAGTATCGTTACGAAATTCGTAAGTTTCCGTAACTTTACGAAAAAGAATCACCAAAAAAACAGCAGAGGGGGGGTGTACTTAGTAAAAATGGGGGTGCAAATAGCACCCAGGCCCATTTGAGCCCTCCAGAAGATTCCTCCAGAAGGCGGTTGCTTCTGGAGGAAGCAACCCTGCTCGCCTGGGCGAGCTGAGCTCGCCTGGGCGAGCTGGGCGGCAACCACCTCCCCTATTTTGCTATAAATAGGGGAGGAAGTGAAGAAGAAAGGGTCCAGCCCCTTAGGCACTTCTCTCTCTTTCGAATTTGCTTGGAAAAATTGTTTCCGTGAAGAAAATCTAAGCCGAGGCGCTTCCGAAACGTTTCCGTAATGTTTTCCGTGAGGAATTTCGCAAAGATTTCAACCGTTCTTCGACGTTCTTCATTCGTTCTTCATCGTTCTTCGATCTTCAACGGGTAAGTACCTCGAACCAAGCTTTTCAATTCATTCTATGCGCCCGTAGTGGTCCACATTGTGTTTCGTGCATTTTTATTCTCGTTTTGTTTACTTTTTATACCCCCTGTTGACGTGCTTAAGCCATTTTACTTAAGTCGTTTCTCGCTTAACTTAAAAATAAAATAAATTTCCACCGATCATTTGAATTGTAACATCCGTTAATTTCGGTTAAAATAAATTCCGACCGTTCGGTCGTGCCGTAACCACGTTGGAAATCAAAAAGAGGTAAAAAATAATATAATAATCAAAAAAAGACATCTTTTAGTAAAATAAAGCGGAAAATCAAGTGGACATTTTCTCTTTGGGATTTCTCATTCTTAATCGAATTGATTAATAACTAAAGTGAAACTAAAGGCTAAAATCAACTCGCCTAGTTAAGCTCGTCCACAAAAATAGGCTTTTAAAGTTTGTCATTTCATTTCCTCACTAAGTAAAATGGATCATTTTTAAGGTCCAACGCCTTAAAATGATCACCTCTTAAAGTAAAAAAGAATCACTTGATAAGAAAGAACTACGTAGGTCTGATTTCCTCATCACAAATTGAGGAATACGTAGGAGCAAAGGGAAACACCCTTATCGACCACAAAAAAGAAAAATATAAAAAGGGTATAAAGGATATAAGAATATAAAAGGGAACATAAAAATCAAAGTCATGTTTGCACATTCGATTAAAGGCTGCCGTCCTTTGGGACGGACGTGTGGGGTGCTAATACCTTCCCCGTGCGTAAATACAACTCCCGAACCTTTCACTTAAAAGTTCGTAGATCGCGTCTTTTCCGGTTTTTCCGACGTTTTCCTCAAATAAACGTTGGTGGCGACTCCGCGCGTATTCCTTTCGTGGAACACGCATCCCGCGAGTCTCGCGTCGCCCTCCCGCCGAAGGGTAGGTTGCGACAGTGGGTTTCGTTGTATTCAAGCTTATTGTGAAGACACCCATTGAGTGATTAGAATATATTTTCTATCAAATATATATTGCTTGTGAAATTCAGGAGTGGCTTAGTGACAAAGAATACTTGGGTCTTAATCTCAGGCGGAGATTAAGTGTAGTGCCAGGAGTGACTTAGAGAGTACTCATTGTAGCCAGGACTGGCACAGAGAATACTTGGTTGTAATAAAAGATTTGACTAGTGGAACCCTTTAATGTTTGAAGGAGAACTCGACGTAGCCCAAGAGTTAGGGTGAACCAGTATAAAACCTTTGTGTTTTCATTACTGCTTCTATATAACTAGTTCTTTTATTTAAGACACTTCCACGCTACCTTATCCAAGTTTTGAAAATTGATTTTCGAAGAACAAAGTTATTATGAGGCCTTTGGATGAAACCCTTTGTCCATCGATATTTGTTTGAGAAAATCTTTTTATAGTTTTCGAAAGACAATTTTATCCATCACACTATTCAACCCCCTTTCTAGTGTGTTTTAGGTACTTCAGTTGGTATTAGAGCTTGGCCGCTAGGTTAAGCTCTTAATAGAGTTTAGGAAATACAACTCCTGAAATGATGGAAGAAGGATATGTTGTGAACAAGCCTCCCCATGTTCAAGGGAGCCAACTACAACTATTATAATGAAAGAACGATTTCTTTTTTTTTAATCTACTCACATCGATATGCCGGACGTCGTAGAAAAAGGCAAGCACATTCCTTTAGATGCTTTGAGAAATGAGATCCCATGGGAAAGATGGATGAATGAACATAACTCTCAAGCAAGAAATGCTCTACTGGGCACTCTATCTTAAGAAGAATACTCCAAAGTTCATAGCTTCAGAAGCACTGAACAAATGTGGGACACCTTAGCCATTACCTACGAAGGCTCCTCGAAGGTAAAATGCAACAAGTTGAGCCTTCTAACACGCAAGTATAAACTCTTCAACATGGAAGAAGGGAGAAAAATATCCAAACCTTGTTCGGGCGCTTCCAAACCATTATGAATAAGCTTTGCTCTCTAGGAAGGTGTCGCAACCTACCCTTCGGCGGGAGGGCGACGCGTGACTTGCAGGTGCATGTTCCAAGAAAGGAATACACGCGGAGTCGCCGCCAATGTTTATTTGAGGTAAACATCGGAAAAACCAGAAAAGACATGATCTACGAACTCTAAGTGAAAGATTCGGGAGTTGTATTTACGCACGGGGAAGGTATTAGCACCCCACGCGTCCGTCACAAGAGACTGCAACCTTTAATCAAATGTGCAAATATGAGTTCAATTTATATTCTTTTCCCATTTTACGTTCTTATGTCTTTTTATGCCTTTTTAATGTTTTTATCTTTTTGTGGTCGATAAGGGTGTTTCCCTTTGCTCCTACGTATTCCTCAATTGTGATGAGAAAATCAGAGCTACGTAGTTCTTTTGTGAACAAAGCATTTTGGTTAAGTTATTTTTTTTATCCTTTTTTGCAAGATATGTTTTTATTGAATGAAAGGTCATTTCAGGCGTTGGACCATTAGACAATCTTTCGATTCTTTTGAAAAGTGAGAAAACATTAAGGCATTGGACCATTAATGATTTCTTTATTTTTGAAAGAGGTAACAAAGTTACATATTGATTTTAGGCTTTTTTAGAAATCAACACTTAACCAATAAAAGCGGAAAAGACCATTTCAAGGCGTTCGACCTTTGAAAATGGCTTTTTTAGACGATGACAAAAGTTTGGTTTGTGAATTGATTTTAGCCTTAGTTTCACTTTGGTTATTAGTCAATTCAATTAAGAAAGAAAAATTCCAAAGAGAAACGTCCGATTGATTTTTTTGTTTTATTTTACTAAAAGATATTTTTTGATTATTATATTATTATTTTACCTCTTTTTGGTTTCCAACGTGGTTACGGCATGACCGAACGGTCGGATTTCATTTTAACAGAAATTAACAGATATTACAATTCAAACGATCGGTGGAAATTTATTTTATTTTTTGATTAGGCGAGAAAATGATTTAAGTAAATGACTAAAGCACGTCAAAGGGGGGTACGAAAAGTAAATGAAATGAAAATAAAAGCAAGTGAAACAAATGAGGATCACTAAGGGTACATAGAATGAATTGAAATGTTCAATTTCGGGAACTTACCGGTTGAAGACCAAAGAACGACGAAGAACGAACGAAGAACGTCGAAGAACGGTTGAAAATCTTTGTGAAATCACCCACAGAAACGTTACGGAAATGTTACAGAAGCGCATCGGCTTGGATTTTCTTCACGAAAACAATTTTTCTCACTAATTTTAAGTGAATCTCAGATACCAGGAGGGTTGAACATTTTTGTTCTTCCCTCCTTCCCCTATTTATAGGAAAAGGAAGGAGATGCTTGCCACCCAGCTCGCCCAGGCGAGCTAGGTTGCTTCCTCCAGAAGCAACCGCCTTCTGGAGGAACATCCTGGAAGGCCCAAGTGGGTCTGGTTGCTATTTGAACCCCCATTTTTACTAAATACACCCCTTCCTTTTTTTGGTGATTCTTTTTCCGTAAAGTTACGGAAACTTACGAATTTCGTAACGATACTTGTTTTCTTTCCGTAATGTTGCGGAACCTTATGGATTACGTAATCATCCCTTTTTTGCCTTCCAGAACGATACGGAACTTTACGGATTGCGCACTAACACTTGCTTTTAATTTTCGAAATGCACGGAACTTCACGGATTGTGCTACAACGCTTTTCTTTTGGCTTCCGGCATGTCTCAGAACTTCATAAATTGCCTAACGATGGGTGCCAAATACCTCGAACTGGTCAAACGAGGGTCGCATCCCAACAACGGATGGTCCTCGGACGAAATTAGGGTATGACAGCTGCCCCTCTTTACTTGTCTTTTATTGGAGATAAAAGGGAAGTAAAGATAAGACACTAATTTCGTTCGAGCGAAACACCATTCGGCCAGTGAACCTCCCTGCCAGCGGAACCTGCAAAAATTTGAAAATGATCAGTACCAACACATCATCCTGATACTGTAGAATTTGTTCCTCTTGGTTGATATAAGACGCAGAATGACCATAATTTGTCTCTGCGTTTTGTTGGACACGATCGAGCCTGGGCGACGAGACACATAATGACCATAATTTATCTCTGCGTGTTGTTGGACACGATCGAGCCTGGGCGGCTGATCGAGGTCGTACCCGAATCAAATAAACATGATAATGCAGTAACTAGGAAGTGATCCTAGGTCATTTCCCAACGAGCAATGATAAACCAAATGTTCATAATATACTTGCAGTAACAGTAATGATTGGGAAGGGGGGGGGTTTGTTTGCTTTGTGATTTAAGGAGCAGAACAAGTAAACTGGAATACGAAACTAATAATATTAAAAATTGGGTTGTTTCCTCTGATTCAGAAGCCATTCTCTTATCCTGGGTTATGGAGAATTCGTCCCTAACAGTAACCACTTAATCCAACCCTATTTCAATTTACTAAGCGAAAATCAACCTAGGGTTGTCAATACGTGATTAGGCACCACATACACCAGTTAGCCCTTCGTCCATTAAGCATGAACGCAAGTTAGGCTCAGAGGCAATTAATCGAACACGAAGCGTGCACTGATTAATGTTCACGAATTTGGGTTAACTGGTGAAGGGAAAACTGTCAGGGAACCACATTATAAACGAAACCTCAAAGAGAGTTGGGCTTCTTCCTCAGAAGGAAACAACACCAGAATGATTAGCCTTCCATAGATTCAAACAGAAAACGTAAATGAAACATGAAGGAGAAACGTAAATAACAGAAATGAAAATGAAAACAGAAACGTAAATGAAAGTAGAAGAAGAAACAAGAACGAAACTGTAATTAGAAGCAAGAAATGGGAAATTGCATTAAGAACGAAAACAGTAGCATTAGAACAGAAAGAACTTAAAACCCTAAACAAAGCTCTGAATAATGAATGGCATAATAGAATGCCTTGCACGAATCCCAAGGCTGCTATTTAAAAAGAGTCACTCAAAGTCACTGGGCCCTATTACAATACTCTGGCCCAAAACGAAATAAACACTAAACCACATAAAATAAAATTGCGAAATTTCCTAATTAAAAATTAACTAAGGTAAGCGCTGCTTTATTTGCCCTCTTCAAGTCCACAACCAAAATCCGGATTAAGCCCAATGTTTCATTAATTCCTGAAATTAGATTAAAAACATCAAATTAGCTAAATGAGACCAAATAATAAAACTGCCTAATTAATTGACAATTAAGACCAATCAGTAATTAAAATGGTGCAAAAAGGGTTTAGAAAATAGAAGAAAATGATGGCACATCAAAACCCCCCATACTTAGCCTTTTGCACTCCTGGGCAAAATGAAACAAAGAACAATATCCAAGGATATCAAAGAGAGCCAAACGAAAACATTCACATATTTCTCGATGAACATCAAGGAATGGGTAACATCTAACATAAGGAGATCCGAAAAGTCAAGACATTCATGAAAATCATCCAAGCAACCCAATCATGGCAAAATAGTTAATCAGCTCAAGAATGAAAAGTGATAAAGTCTCACAAGATATACACTCTATCTCTCAAGTGTGTCTAGGCTACTATTTACCCTCAAAGCACCCATGAAAACAAACACCACATAAACTTGGCAAGATTCTAAAATTGACAATCAACCTATAAACACAAGCACATGAGGATCAAAAGGTCTTTTAAGGTTGTAATGGGGCCAAGGACAAGGTATGGAAAAATATGGAATAAGTGGCTGAATCCCAAAGGAATAGAAGAGGAATGGGAAATAAGTGCATATTAAGAAAACATAAGAAAATAAAAAGAAGTAAAGATAAAATTTAAACATAAAGAGTAGAACCAAGAGTCTCATCATTCTTTTCTTATTCATTCACTCAACTTTACTGTTTTCCTTTTCCTTTTTCGATTTTTTTTTTTGCTTTGTAGCCTTTTGAGAAACAGCATCATATTCAGCATGTCCAACATTTAACCAATATGCAATGTATATCAAGTATGGCTCAAAATATATCATGAAGCATGGCCAACAAAACATGTTATCCAATGAAACAAAAACCCCCACACTTATTCCCAAAACAATTCCAAAGCTCCAAAATTCCTTAAGGATATGGTGATATCATGGTTTTTCACTTAAGGCTTGTAGTGAGCTTCAAAACAAGGAAAGGGAAACAAGGCTCAAAAGGGCTATCAAAGGAATTAAGTCAAGGTAAGTCCATTTGGCTAGAAGCTTATAAGAACAAAATTGCCTCAATCATATCCAAATATGCATGTGAATTAGGAAGCATCAACAAGAATCAAGCCAAGGCTATTGTGCACGCAATCAATGGGGCAAAACACACCAAATGATTATGAAGATGGATGGCTCAAATTCTCACAAAGGTAAACTCATCACTTTCAAATTGAGCTTTCAAAACTATCATGACATGTAGAGGAGAATCAAGGATTTCAAGTCACAAAATGTCAAAAACTTTTATTTTCAAAAAAATTACCCATTTCTTGAACATATCCTATGATTCAAAGAAAAACATGCAAAGTCGTACATGCATACAGAATTGACCCAAAATATTAAACTAAAAATCCGATGAAACTAATCAACATTAACAAATTAACACAACTAACAAATTAACAAAACCAACAAAACTAACAAAAACCAAAGAACACTCCCCCCATACTTAAACAACACATTGTCGTCAATGTAGCACAATTAAGAGATTAAAACAATTAAACCATCAAATAGAATTGGACAAGTGTAATAAAAGCAAAGAAGGAGATAGGAAAAGAAGAAATCCCTAAGTCATGGTGGAGGAAGAGTAGGGTGGAGTAAGGAAGTCTCTTCCACCACTACGTCCACTAAAGAAGGGTTCGTGAGGAATGGCTTAAGTCGATGTCCGTTGACCTTGAAGCTCTTGTTTGTGGAGTCACTTTTGATCTCAACTGTACCATAAGGAAAACCATTAGTAACAACAAAAGGACCAATCCACTTAGACCTCAACTTACCACTCATGAGTCCAAGCCTAGAATTATACAATAGCACTTTTTGCCCAACCATGAAGTCCTTCTTAACTATCATGCTATCATGGAACTTCTTGGTCTTTTCTTTGTAGAACATGGCATTCTCGTAGGCTTCTAGGCGGATTTCATCTAACTCACTCAGTTGCAACTTTCTTTCCTCACCAGCTTGATCCATAGAGAAGTTGCAAGTCTTCACTACCCAGTATGCTTTGTGCTCAATTTCCACTGGAAGATGACATGCCTTTCCAAAGACAACCCGATAAGGAGACATTCCTATGGGTGCTTTGTAGGCAGTATGATGTGCCCAGAGAGCATCATCAAGCCTGGTACTCCAATCTTTCCTGCTTGGCTACACAATCTTCTCTAAAATTCTCTTGATCTCTGTCGCAACCTACCCTTCGGCGGGAGGGCGACGCGAGACTCGCAGGATGCGTGTTCCACGAAAGGAATACGCGCGGAGTCGCCACCAACGTTTATTTGAGGAAAACGTCGGAAAAACCGGAAAAGACGCGATCTACGAACTTTTAAGTGAAAGGTTCGGGAGTTGTATTTACGCACGGGGAAGGTATTAGCACCCCACACGTCCGTCCCAAGGGACGGCAGCCTTTAATCGAATGTGCAAACATGACTTTGATTTTTACGTTCCCTTGTATGAAATTGTGTATCTAAACTTTTATTTCCTTTTTTATTTTTGAGGTCGACAAAAGCGGGGCTCTTGCTTCTACGTACCCTCCATCGATGAGGAAATCAGACCTACGTAGTTCTTTCTTATCAAGTGATTCTTTTTTACTTAAGAGGTGATCATTTTAAGGCGTTGGACCTTGAAAATGATCCATTTTACTTAGTGAGAAATTGAAATGACAAACTTCAAAAGCCTATTTTTATGGACGAGCTTGACTAGGCGAGTTGATTTTAGCCTTAGTTTCACTTTAGTTATTAATCAATTCGATTAAGAATGAGAAATCCCAAAGAGAAAACGTCCGATTGATTTTCCGCTTTATTTTGCTAAAAGATATTTTTTTTATTATTATATTATTTTTTACCTCTTTTTTGATTTCCAACGTGGTTACGGCACGACCGAACGGTCAGAATTTATTTTAACCGAAGTTAACGGATAATACAATTCAAACGCTCGGTGGAAATTGATTTTTATTTTTAAGTTAAGCGAGAAATGACTTAAGTAAAATGGCTTAAGCACGTCAACAGGGGGTATAAAAAGTAAACAAAACGAGAATAAAAATGCACGAAACACAATGTGGACCACTACGGGTACATAGAATGAATCGAAAAGCTTGGTTCGAGGTACTTACCCGTTGAAGATCGAAGAACGATGAAGAACGAATGAAGAACGTCGAAGAACAGTCGAAAACCTTCGCGAAATTCCTTACGGAAAATGTTACGGAAACGTTTCGGAAGCGCCTCGACTTAGATTTTCTTCACGGAAACAATTTTTCCAAGCATATTCGAAAGACAGAAAAGTGCCTAAGGGGCTGAACCCTTTTCTTCTTCACTTCCTCCCCTATTTATAGTAAAATAGGGGAGGTGCTTGCCGCCCAGCTCGCCCAGGCGAGCCAGGTTGCTTCCTCCAAAAGCAACAGCCTTCTGGAGGAATATTCTGGAGGGCCCAAGTGGGCTTGGGTGCTATTTGCACCCCCATTTTTACTAAGTACACCCCTTCTGCTTTTTTTTGGTGATTCTTTTTTCGTAAAGTTACGGAAACTTACGAATTTCGTAACGATACTTGTTTTCTTTCTGTAATGTTACGAAACCTTGCGGATTACATAATCATCCCCTTTTTGACTTACAGAATGTTACGGAACCTCACTTAATTATGCAACGATGCTTCCATTTGATTTCCGGTGTGTCACGGAAACTTACGGATTGTGCTTCAATATTTTTTGGTTTTCCGGCATGTCCTGGAATTTCACAAATTGCCTAATGATGGGTGCCAAGCACCTCACAAGGACCAAAGAAAGGTCGCATGTCATCAAGCAAATTTCCCCGGACGAAATTAGGGTATGACAATTGCCCCTCTTTACTTGTCTTTTATTGGAGATAAAAGGAAAGTAAAGATAAGACACTAATTTCGTTCCTCTCGATTTGACGAGAGTCGCGGGTGACCATAAAATCTCCACATGCAAATGACTTGTTGTTCCCGGAATTTCACAAATTGCCTAATGATGGGTGCCAAGCACCTCACAAGGACCAAAGAAAGGTCGCATGTCATCAAGCAAAGGTCCCCGGACGAAATTAGGGTATGACACTAATTTCGTTCCTCTCGGTTGACGAGAGTCGCGGGTGACCATAAAATTTCCGCATGTAAATGACTTGTTGTTCCCGGAGGAACAAAAGGTGCAGAAGACTATGTCAGTCTCTGCATGCTATCAAGCGTTCTGTCTTACAGATAGCAAAAGAATGTTTATACGGATAACCACTCGGGTATTTCCGCCCGTCAGCATGACTCAAAAGTCAGTGTGACAGATCTTGTAAGTGCGGAAGATGATGTAAATCTTCGCATGTCAACGGGCTTGTCGGCCGCGATTGACGAAAGGTGCAGAATGACCACATTGGCCGCTACTTGTCATCAGGGCCGCCGCCTCTGGATGACAAAAGGGTGCGGATAACCGTAAGGTATCTCTGCATGTCATCGGGCCCGCCGCCTCTGGATGACACAAGGGTGCAGAATGACCAAATTTTGTCTCTGCGTGTCATCGGGCCCGCCGCCTCTGGATGACAAAAGGGTGCGGATAACCGTAAGATATCTCCGCGTGTCATCGGGCCCGCCGCCTCTGGATGACACAAGGGTGCAGAATGACCACATTGGCCGCTGCTTGTCATCGGGCCCGCCGCCTCTGGATGACAAAAGGGTGCGGATAACCGTAAGGTATCTCCGCGTGTCATCGGGCCCGCCGCCTCTGGATGACACAAGGGTGCAGATAACCGTAAGGTATCTCCGCGTGTCATCGGGCCCGCCGCCTCTGGATGACACAAGGGTGCAGAATGACCACATTGGCCGCTGCTTGTCATCGGGCCCGCCGCCTCTGGATGACAAAAGAGTGCGGATAACCGTAAGGTATCTCCGCGTGTCATCGGGCCCGCCGCCTCTGGATGACAAAAGGGTGCGGATAACCGTAAGGTGTCTCCGCGTGTCATCGGGCCCGCCGCCTCTGGATGACAAAAGGGCGCGGATAACCGTAAGGTATCTCCGCATGTCATCGGGCCCGCCGCCTCTGGATGACACAAGGGTGCAGAATGACCAAATTTTGTCTCTGCGTGTCATCGGGCCCGCCGCCTCTGGATGACAAAAGGGTGCGGATAACCGTAAGATATCTCCGCGTGTCATCGGGCCCGCGGCCTCTGGATGACAAAAGGGTGCAGATAACCGTAAGGTATCTCCGCGTGTCATCGGGCCCGCCGCCTCTGGATGACAAAAGGGTGCGGATAACCGTAAGGTATCTCCGCGTGTCATCGGGCCCGCCGCCTTTGGATGACACAAGGGTGCGGATAACCGTAAGGTATCTCCGCGTGTCATCGGGCCCGCCGCCTCTGGATGACACAAGGGTGCAGAATGACCACATTGGCCGCTGCTTGTCATCGGGCCCGCCGCCTCTGGATGACAAAAGAGTGCGGATAACCGTAAGGTATCTCCGCGTGTCATCGGGCCCGCCGCCTCTGGATGACAAAAGGGTGCGGATAACCGTAAGGTGTCTCCGCGTGTCATCGGGCCTGCCGCCTCTGGATGACAAAAGGGCGCGGATAACCGTAAGGTATCTCCGCGTGTCATCGAGCCCGCCGCCTCTGGATGACACAAGGGTGCAGAATGACCAATTTTTGTCTCTGCACGCCATCGGACACGACTGTGTCTGAATGGCAAAGGGGTGCGGAATGACCAAATTTTGTCTCCGCGTGTCATCGGGCTTGCCGCCTCTAGATGACAAAGGGTGCGGATAACCGTAAGGTTTCTCCGCGGGTTACCAGCTCTTGAGTCATGGTAACAAAAAGCGGTGCGGTTGACAAAAGCGAGGCTCTTGCTCCTACGTATCCTCCAATGAGGAACTCAGACCTACGTAGTTCTGAATAACTTATGAGACTTAAAAAAGTCTTGGTGTTTTCTTCACTAAAAATGCAAACATGCTTTAGTAAGGAGACAAATATTCCAACTGATTAGAGCAGCATATGCTTTTTTTTGAGTGAAAAGAACAATGCGTCTACCAGAGAAGGAGAGTCTGCTGATGAAATCCCCCATAACCATAAATGAGATTTTGGATGTTAGCATTTCGTTTCTAAATGACCATTTAGAGGAAACACTGGGTTCGACAAAAATAGAAGAAATCCACTCAAAGTGTATCAATCTCGCACAGGTAAGTGTTTTATCCTAATTCCGAACCATAGATATGTCATGACTTGACTTTGCAAATTATTTCCTATCAAATCAAAAATTACATGCGTGGTCATGGATCAATAGGACTTCCCTTGGAAATGGGTTCTTTTGGTGGGTTTTTCGGCTTTTGACCTCTTCTTTTTTTTGCCCTTTTTTGGCTTTTTTCCTTTTCTGTTTTTGTTTAGTGCGGGGCGAAAAAGTCGCTAGCGCACAAGATTTTGGTTGGCAATTAAAGGGAGAAGACCACTTTAGGTCGTGGTTTCCCTTCCTTCTTTTTGTTCATTTGGTGACAATTCTGTATTGTTCAGATATTGTCCGGTTCAAAGACCTTTCTGCACATTTCTTCTTTTTTCTTTCGATCCTTGATCAGGAGCTTTCTTTCCTTCTTCTTCTCCTTCCTTTTTTTTTTACATTCTCCCATTCTTTGATTGGGAATTTTCTTTCTTTTCTTTTTGCTTTCTCCCACTCTTTGATTGGGAATTTCCTTTCTTTTCTTTTTGCTTTCGAGGGTAAGGATTGACATTCTCACCCTGGGTCAAGGTTTATGGTGAGTCAGGATTTTGGCTCAAGGCTAGTAGAATGGCTAGACATGATACATGTCGGGGTTTGGTTTGGTTCAAGGATAAAAGGGATGCCCCACATTATTTCCATGACACAAATGCAAAAATGATGATTTGGAAACTTTATGCAAAACTGGTCATGCATGCACCTATGCGGACACTCAAGTGTCAAATTTTTATGGTCATGTGATGCTAGGGCTCAGGATTTATTTCCTCTATTTTAGTCAACCCAATGTTTCCAAAATATGTTCTTTTATCCATTTGTGCATTCATCCGAGTCCATTTCGGGCGTCCGGGGAAATTTCACAGTATTCACCCTTCAGGTGTAGACACATTTTTTTCAAAAACTAGTTATGATCAATGAATTTTTTTCAAAGAAAAGTTGGAAGTCATCTCTTTTCAAAAGCATGTCGGTTTTTCAGCTAAACAACTTATTTTTTTTCTTTTTCCTCTCTTTTTCTTACTTGCTTTCTTTTTCCTTATTTGCTCTCTTCTTTCTTAATTGCTTTCTTTTCCCTTTTTTAATTTTTATTTTTATTTTTATCATGATTTTTGTTTGTTTTATTATATATATTATTATTTTTTTTTGACGATGTTCCTAAACGAAGAGCTCTACACGGTTCCAAAATTTCAAGCATCATTGATAGTAATGATATATAAACACTAACGCAACAATCCAAACAAAAATGTATGCGCTGTACAAATGACAATCGAAACAACAAAAACAAACATTAGTCTCTCAAGTCAAAACAATAACATAACATAAAAATGATAAAAGAAATATGAAAGAAAACATGAATCTGGGGATCTCCCAGTCACGTATCTCCACTCCCTCCCAAGAAGTCAAGCAAATCGGCCATCTCCTCGTCCTCGTGGGCCTCTTCTCCACCGCCGGGAGCTTCTGGGGGTGCCTCTCCTGCTTGGGCCTCGGGCCAATCTCCGGGCCATGCGACCTCTGCCCTGAACTGGTCTGGAGTAGGGCATGAAAAAGAAGCGAAGCCCTGGCTCTGCATGCCGAGGCTCATCTGGTACAGACAACCATGGGTCTGTACATGTGCTCGGTGGTTGGCCGCCTGCTGGCGAACCAAATGCCGTAAATACTGCTCCATGTCAAATGCCCCAGCCTGGCCAGCCTGATGAGGTGGTGGTGGCGTGCCTGCGGCCTGTGGAGCATCCCCCTGAGCCTGTCTCTGGGTACAGTACTTCTCAATAAAAGCCCGGGTGATGGGCGGCCGAATTACCTTGGTAGGTGCAACGGGGACTCCGAATGACTGGCAGAGTCCTGTGATCAGCGAGGGAAATCCCAGGGCCCTGTTGGACATATCTGGATCCAAAGGGTGCCTGGTAGGCGCCATACCTGCAAAAATATAGATGGCATCAGCGATCAACTGAGCCACATGGACGCTCATCCGTGTCAGTATGGCGTACACCAGCTGACACTTCGGCATGGGGAGGTCGGAATTATGATCGGTGGGCAGGATGTTGCTGAGGAGCAACGTCATCCATATCTGGGTCAGGGTGGTCATGTTGGTGCGCATGATTCACACTCGCCTCCCTGCAGCAGTCCGGGCAAAATCCTGCCCCGGTATACATAGCAGCTGGGCGATGGCCTCCTTATCGAACCCATCAGACCGGTTCCTCCTCTGGCCATACTCACATTCCTGGCCCTCTTCCAACACCAACGGATATCCCAGGAGCTGGCCGATAGCGTCGGCATCAAACGGGATCCACTGACCCCTTACCCAAGATCTCATGTCACGCACGCCCTCCTCTGTTGGCCAAGCATTGGCATAAAACTCAAGGACTATTTCTGGATCGAACTTGGCCATGGGAGTAACCAGTGATGTCCATCGCCGACGCTCTATTTCCTCCTGGAAATCAGTATACTCGTCGTCCCTGAGCTGGACGCGTCGCTCCCGGAGAAACGACCATCCCTTGATGGCCTCGAAGCGCTGCTGGTGTACAGCACTCCTAAAGCGGTGACTGTCGTACTCCGGAGCGGAACTAGTTCCTTCGGCCGCCTTGTCCTTCCTGGACCTCTTTGAGGCAAGCTTCCTCGGGGCCATTCCTGCGAAGGCAAACATTTGGAAAGTTAGTTTTTACCAAGAAATGCTACCCTTAAAACAAAAATGGCATACAACCCCCTCCAATAAATACAAACATCAATGTAAATTTAGAGCAAGCTTATGCGCATACTTCTTCACGAACGTTCACTTGCACAAGACATTCTTATAACTATGAAAAATGAACCCATATACAATCAAGGCACCTTCGTTACCTAGATTATTTACATGTACTTCCAAGGTGTATTTGTTACCTACATCACACACATTTCCTTTGCTAAATTCACATACATGCATACTCTAAGCACTTTGGCTATCAAAAATTGCATACGTGCACATCTTGGTATTTCTAATACCTATACATACACAAACTTCATAATGAATCTTGACTATCTACACAATAAGGTGCTACATTTCATGCTTTTTTTCAAGTGTTTTTACTACCTAAAGCCGCATGCAAATTCAAGTATATTTTCTTTTGCTCACTAAAATTGTATTCAAATTAAAAGGTATTTTTGTAATGTATTTTCTTTACATAACATGCAACATATTTATAGATTTTTGTGAGACATTTTGACTACCAAAAATTATATGTACATGCATCCAAGTATTTTGCTACCATACCCAAAGTGTAAATTGCCAAAGGTATTTTGCTACCTATTCTAAACCTACACATTTATGATGAGCAAAATTCCTAACCATATAGGCATAGGGTAAATATTGTAGCGTGGCCCATAGCTGATTGCTGGCCAAAAAGGGTAACTTTACCCAACATGCACCTCCTCTTGTGTTCTTTTGCATAAAAACTTTGGTTCCTAGGCCTAGGATATATGTGGGGCAATTACTCTAGCCTTTTTCGGGAATGAATACATGTCCCAAAAAATAGAAAATATGTACAAACCAAAATGCCCCATGGGCTGTTTCCTTACAAAAGTCACGCGCTAATGCCATTGAGGCATTTCACCGAACACTTGGTGGGCGCGCGTTTAGGCATCAATAGCAAGAGAACGGGGACAATGTGGCATGTCCCATTGTTTCAAAATGCATTATAGGCCTAGGGCCATCCCATACAAACCCCCAATTCAACCTAATCAAGCAAGAAAACAAACCAAAATTGCCCCATATATTTAAGCACATTCCCACAATTTAGAGCACCAAAAGGAGATCAAAATACACCAATGAAAAGCTAGAAAGCTTAGGGATGGAACACTTACTTGTTGGTGATGAACAAAAGCGCAAAATGGAATCAAATAATGCGAAAAATGATGACCCTAGGGCTGCAAACTCATCAATCCCGTGGGTATGGCTTCTGAAAGGGGGGAAAGAAGTTTTTGAATGCAAAAACGTCCCTCCTTTCGTCATTCTTATATTTTGGTGCAGGGGTGGCTCGCCCAGGCGTGCTAACCTGCATATTTTTTTTTTGAGGGGAACATTAACCATGTCCCCTCCTTTCTCATGGATTAGCGTCTTGCCTAACTTGAACTTACTTAAGTTAGAATTAGGCGTTGATTACTTATTTTTATTTTTACAACAAACAAATAGTAAAAGAAAACTGCGAATACAAAGGATACGGGGCTGCCTTGCAGCGACGTTCTCTGCTTGTCTAGCGCAGAGAGAGGGCAACGATCAGTCGATCGTGACCCTATCCCCACTTGCATCCATTCCTAAGTACCTGCAAGTAATAAACAACCAGGTATGGCCAATCTTGACCGCGTCGTGGTCTTACCTTGATTGGTTTCTGCTGTCCATGTTTTGTCCTCACCCCAGAAGGTAGCTCAAGATGATCCTGCCCCTGTTTTACCACAACAATATGCATGCGTATGCGTATGCGTATGCATGAATGTTTTCAAACGCAGCAAATTTTAGGGAAAGTTGGTTCAGGTTCAATTTTAATTAAGCGCTTGGGGCATCCCATGAACTGAGCGGAAGGGCTCAGGTGATCACAAATCAACGCAAGGTTTGAAACTAACGTGAGGACTAAAGCCTCGAATCCACGTTCATTTCTTCGAGAGATACAACAGACAGGAAATCCCTGGGGGAAATCCAGAAAACGCATAAAGATAAAGAACATGCAGCGACATCCTTAATTGCCCCAGCTTCTAAGCATAATATCGTTTGACGACATCAGAATTCACGGGTGAAGGTAACTCTTCACCATCCATGTTGGTAAGCACCAGGGCTCCTCCGGAGAAAGCCCTCTTCACAACAAAAGGCCCTTCGTAATTTGGGGCCCATTTCCCTCGATTGTCCTTGACAGCATGGGACATTTTCTTTAGCACAAGGTCTCCCTCATGGAACTTGCGCAAACGTACTTTCTTGTCGAATGCATTCTTCATTCTTTGCTGGTATAAGCGCCCATGACTCATGGCCGTTAAGCGCTTACCCTCAATGAGGTTGAGCTGGTCATAGCGCGTTTGAGCCCACTATGATTCCTTTAATCCGGATTCTGCCATGATCCTCAATGACGGGACTTCCACCTCAAACGGTAACACAGCCTCCATCCCATATACTAATGAGAACGGCGTTGCCCCAGTTGACGTTCGCACTGAAGTTCGGTAACCGTGTAATGCGAATGGGAGCATTTCATGCCAATCCTTGTACGACACGGTCATCTTTTGGATAATCTTTTTGATATTCTTATTGGCCGCTTCCACGACTCCATTCATCTTTGGCCGGTAGGGTGTGGAATTGTGATGCTGGATTTTAAACTCCTCGCACATTTCTTCCATCATCTTGTTATTCAGGTTGGTGCCGTTGTCCGTGATAATCTTCCTTGGCAAACCATATCGGCAGATGATCTCATTCTTAATGAACCTGACTACCACACCCCTCGTGACGTTGGTATAGGAAGCTGCCTCGACCCACTTGGTAAAATAATCTATCGCTACGAGGATGAAGCGATGACCATTCGAGGCCTTGGGCTCAATGGCCCCGATGACATCTATTCCCCACATGGAGAAAGGCCAAGGGGCGGACATGACATTCAAAGGATGTGGTGGGGCATTGACATTATCTGCGAATGCTTGACATTTGTGGCATTTCCTCACATGGACACAACAATCACTTTCCATGGTAAGCCAGTAATAACCTGCTCTTAGGATCTTCCTGGCCATAGCATGCCTGTTGGCGTGCATTCCAAACGAGCCCTTATGGACTTCCTCGATCATGTGATTTGCCTCCCTGGCATCCATACATCGCAGGAGTGTCATGTCGTGATTTCTCTTATACAATATGCTTCCGCTCATGAAGAAACCGGCTGCCAACCTTCTCAATGTCCTCTTATCATTGTCGGCAATCTCTGGCGAGTATTCTTTGCTTATGACATATCGCTTGATGTCGAAATACCAAGGCTTTCCGTCCCGTTCCTCTTCTACTTGGCAACAATGCGCAGGTTTGCCACGACACCAAAATTCAATGTAGGGTAGATCCCCGTGCGGTGTTAGTTGGAACATAGACGCCAAGGTAGCAAGTGCATCCGCCATTTGATTTTCCTCACGGGGAACATGATGGAAGGAAATCTCATCAAAGGTCTTAGCCAATTCCTTGATATAGGCTTTGTAGGGTATCAGCTTGGGATCTCTAGTTTCCCATTCCCCTCTCAGCTGATGGATTACCAATGCCGAGTCGCCGTACACCTTGAGTAGTTTGACATTGGAGTCAATCGCTGCCTGGACGGCTAGGGCACATGCTTCATATTCGGCCATGTTGTTGGTGCAGTCGAATCCTAGCCTGGCTGTGAAGGGTACACATTGATTGTCCGGAGAGACCAATACTGCCCCAACGCCATGACCTAGAATGTTTGATGCTCCGTCAAACCGTACGGTCCATTTGTCCCGATCTTCGTCCAATTTTTCCTCAAACAAGGCCATGATGTCCTCATCCGGGAATTCAGGATGCATGGGCTGATAGTCATTAAGAGGCTGTTGAGCCAAATAATCTGCTAAGGCGCTTCCTTTTATCGCCTTTTGGGTGACGTAGACTATATCAAACTCGGATAGCAGGACTTGCCACCGGGCGATTCGTCCCGTGAGAGCTGGCTTTTCAAAGATGTACTTAACCGGGTCCATCTTGGATATCAACCAGGTAGTATGGCTCAGCATGTACTGCCTTAGGCGATGGGATGCCCATACTAAAGCACAACACGTTCTTTCGAGCAAGGAGTAATTCATCTCACAGGTCGTGAACTTCTTACTTAGGTAGTAAACAGCGCGCTCTTTCTTCCCGGATTCGTCATGTTGCCCCAGCATACACCCCATTGACTCGTCCAAGATTGTCATGTACAAAATGAGAGGCCTTCCAGGTACTGGTGGCATAAGCACGGGAGGACTCATTAGGCACTTTTTGATCCTTCCAAAAGCCTCTTGGCAATCCTCATTCCAGCGATCAGTTTGGTTTTTGTGTAAGAGCTTGAACAACGGCTCACAAATGGCGGTGAGCTGCGATATGAATCTGGCAATATAATTCAAGCGCCCCAGGAAACCTCGGACTTGCCTCTCTGTACGGGGTTCTGGCATCTCAAGGATAGCCTTCACTTTTTCGGGGTCTACCTCTATCCCTTTCTGGCTTACAATGAAACCAAGCAATTTCCTTGATTTGACCCCAAAGGTACACTTAGCGGGGTTCAACCTTAATTGATATTTCTTAAGCCTTTCGAACAACTTCTGCAGGTTGACAAGGTGTTCTTCCTCGGATTTAGATTTAGCAATTATGTCGTCCACGTAGACCTCGATCTCTTGATGCATCATATCATGGAACAAAGCTACCATGGCCCGTTGATAAGTTGCCTTGGCATTCTTGAGTCCAAAGGACATCACCTTATAACAGAACGTCCCCCACAGGGTGACGAAAGTAGTCTTTTCCATATCCTCGGGCGCCATCTTTATCTGATTGTAACCGGAGAAACCTTCCATGAAGGAAAATAAAGCGAAATTGACCGTGTTATCTACGAGGATATCGATGTGTGGTAAAGGAAAATTGTCCTTGGGACTGGCTCGATTCAGGTCCCGATAATCCATACACATTCGTACTTTCCCATCTTTCTTAGGGACCGGTACGATGTTGGCAACCCACTCTGGATACCGAGCGACGGCCAGAAATCCAGCGTCAAATTGCTTCTTCACTTCTTCTTTTATCTTTAAGGATGTTTCGGGCTTCATCCTTCTCAGTTTCTGTTTTACCGGGGAACACTCGGGATTTAGAGGTAATCGGTGCTGTACAATGTCAGAACTCAAACCGGGCATATCTTGGTATGACCAAGCAAAGATGTCTTGGTAGTCTTTTAGCAGGATTATTAATTCTTCATGGATAGGTGCGGTAATACCTGTACCTATCTTTACTTCCCTTTTTCCACTTCCAATTCCTAAGTCTACCAGCTCTGTTTCTTCTTGATGAGGCCCCATTTCTTGGTCCTCATGGGCGACCATTCTTTCTAATTCTGGGGGAAGTCCCACATCCTCGTTTCCTTCATCTTCCGTTTGACTCATTTCTTGCTCGAAGTCGATAGGCGGGTCCCAGGTATTAGTACCTTCGGGGGACTCGTCATCGGATCTGCCGTTTCAGAAAAAGACGTAATCATGCAAATGAATGAGAATGGGTAGAGACGTAGGAACAAATGAAGAAAGATCCTTGTATTATAAAATCAACAACAAAAGACACAAAGCCTTAACAAAAGGAAAAACTCTAAAGCCTAGGCCCAACTATAGAGCTTTTAAAACCGTAAAGGTTTACATTATGCTTGTTGCGTAAATGCCGGGGCGTTCCTCCACTCGCCAATTTCCCAGCTGGAAATCAGGAGGGCATGGTCATACCAAATCTAATGTACTCGGAACATCATCTTCGTATATCGCGACCACTTGACCTTTGTCTCCCAGACCCACGCTTATAAAGCTTCTACTTATGTGGTAGGGCGGGCTTCCTTCACTTTCTTGTCTCCAACGCGAGCTTTGACCACTGCTCTTCCTTCCCGCGATGCTTCTTTTCATGTCTGCCTGAGTGGGCTTATAGCCTAAACCATACTTCCCACGATTTCCTTGGGAATTTATCAGGCTAGTTATGCCGCCGTTGTCTTTGCCTAAACCCATTCCGGGTTCATAACCGTTCCCCAACATAACTCGGGCCATCATTACTGCTGCATCGGACAGACAAGGCTGCCCAGAGAAGGAGTCCACGGAGGAAATGCTGACCACCTCAAAAGACTGGAAAGCGGTTTCTAACGATTCTTCTGCGGCTTCCACATAAGGCATAGAGGATGGGCAGCTTACCAAGATGTCTTCCTCGCCTGACACGATGACCAAGTGCCCCTCCACTACGAATTTCAACTTTTGGTGGAGTGTAGAAGGCACAACTCCCACAGAGTGGATCCACGGGCGCCCCAACAGACAGCTGTAAGGGGGGTTAATATCCACTATTTGGAAGGTGACTTGACAGGTGTGAGGGCCTATTTGTACTGGGAGATCGATCTCTCCCCTAACCTCTCGGCGAGTGCCGTCGAAGGCACGAACCACCATTGAACTCGGCTTTAAGTGGGAAGCATTGAATGGTAATTTCTCCAAAGTGCTCTTAGGCATCACGTTTAAACTGGAACCATTATCGATGAGCACCTTGGCTACGATATGGTCCATACACTTGACTGATACATGTAAAGCCTTATTATGCCCTCTCCCCTCGGCAGGGATTTCTTCTTCGGCGAAGGCAAGATAGTTGTTGGCAGTGATATTGTTGACCAGCCCTCGGAAACCTTCTACCGAGATATCTTGGGCCACATGGGCCTCGTTCAGAACTTTTACTAGCAGAGCCTGATGAGGCTCAGAGCTCATAAGTAACTCCAACAGCGAGACCCTGGCCGGGGTTTTGTTGAGCTGTTCGATAACCTTGAATTCGCTCTGCTGAATTATCCGGAGGAACTCGCTGGCTTCCTCTAGCGACACCTCCTTTTTACCATCCTTTTTCTCCGGGGGGCCCTTTGCTGGAATATCTTTATTCGAAGCGTGGGGTGCTTCACCATCTTGTTCCTCCACCACTTTTCCTTTTCCCTTGACATCCGCGGGTTGGACTGGTAGGTCCAGAGGCGCGAACACACGACCACTACGGGTCACACCACTCAGTCCCGTGATATTTGTTACTTTAGCTGACAACAAGCTGACGTCAGTGGCTTCTTCTTCCTTCTCCCTTGGAGGTGTATATCTCCACGGGACTGCGTGGCTATTTTGGTACGGGAAAGGAACAGGTTTGGCTACTAAGGGGTGTCCAGGCTTTTGCGAAGCTGCGCTTTTAGTGAAGTATATCACCAAGGGTTTGGGCTTCGCAACACTGCTCCCCTCCATGGATTGCATGCATATATGATGCTCTTCTTTTCCTTCACTGCTGACTTCCAGTCGACCTTGATCTATCATCCGCTGTAACAATTCCTCTACTCCCAAACACGTCTCCATGTCATGCAGCTCGCCGGAATGCAGCAAACAGGAGTCTTCCTTACACCCACTATGGGGAATCACACCTCCCGTTTGTAGGGCCTCAAAGA
Organism: Glycine max; assembly: GCF_000004515.6. NCBI lineage: Eukaryota > Viridiplantae > Streptophyta > Magnoliopsida > Fabales > Fabaceae > Glycine > Glycine max. The sequence continues at coordinate 30,640,774 of NC_038251.2, forward strand.
TAAACCTCTTAGGGGTTGCCACATCCCTTAAAGGTTTAGACCTGTGCGGCCTATCGGACTCAACGGCGTTAACCGCTCCCCCTCCATGATTGGCGAGCGGGTTGGTTCTCACATTGGGCCGATCCTCTTGGAAAGTCAGCCATCCAGCATCCATTAAATGTTGGACCTTGTATTTAAGGGCCAAGCATTTTTCAACGGAATGCCCCGGGACACCCCCATGGTACTTGCAAGTTGCGTTAGGGTCATACCACTTCGGGAAAGGGGGTTCGAGGACCCTTCTGGGAGTTACCACGACCAAATGATTGGCGATGAGGGATGGCAAAAGGTCTTCGTACGTCATTGGGAGTGGGGTGAATTCCGGAAATGGCCTCGGAGGGAAATTCCTTGTCGTGTTGGAATTACCGGCCGGGCGAGTCGTGTTCGGAGTTGGAACTTGGGGAGCTTCCCTCTGGGTGAGTGCCTTAGGCTGCACGGGTGTTGAACTAGAGGCGTTCCCGGTATGAGCCGAGAAGCTCGGGTGATGTTGCGCGTACTGATGGGTACCATGAGGCGTTTGCTGGGGTTTGACCCACGCGGGTGTTGAAGAGACGGCATGGGCATCTCCTTCCTTCCTTTTTGCCCCTGTTGCCCCGATTCTTTTGGCATTCGCATTTGTGGAGGAAACGTAATCAAAATTTCCTCTTTTCAATCCTACCTCAATTCTTTCCCCGGCAAATACTAGATCCGCAAAGCTGGACGGCATGTAACCTACTAGCTTCTCATAGTAGAACACTGGCAGAGTGTCTACCATCATGGTGATCATCTCTCTCTCAACCATGGGAGGAGCTACTTGTGTCGCCAAATCCCTCCACCGCTGCGCATATTCTTTAAAGGTTTCACCCTCTTTCTTGAACATATTCTGCAGTTGAGTGCGGTCGGGAGCCATATCAGAATTGTACTGATACTGCCTTAGGAAGGCAGTAATCAGATCCTTCCAAGTACGGATACGGGAAGCTTCCAAATTAGTGTACCACACTACCGCGGCTCCGGCCAAGCTATCTTGAAAGAAGTGTATTAATAGCTTTTCATCCTTAGAATGGGCGCCCATCTTACGGCAATACATCTTGAGATGGTTTTTCGGACAAGTCGTCCCTTTATACTTGTCGAAGTCCGACACTTTGAACTTCGGGGGAATAACAACATCGGGTACTAAGCAAAGATCCGTCATGTCTGCGAACGGATAGTCCCCAAATCCTTCCACGGCCCTCAATCTTTCCTCAAGGAGATCGAGCTTCCTCCTTTCTTCAGTTGCTGGGGGCGGTCCTTCCGTGGACAAAACTATTGGTGGCGCCGCGATGTTGGGTTGAGGCAACGTGCCTGGTGCCGGCCCTTCGGGGATCGGGGGATAGAACTCGACATCCCTTCGAGCATAGTCTTGAGTGTCTTTATGGACTTCGTCGGGCTGTTGAGGAGGCTCTCTTTCAAGGACGGGAGAAGCAATGTGGCCCGCATCTTCTTGCAAGACGGGTGGTGAGTAGTTGGGCGGCAATCCATAAGGGTAAGCCGCTCGGTTGTATCCCAGGTGATGGCTGCCATCGTGCCCCAGTGTGTCCCTTCCCTGTCCTACTATGTTTGAGGGAGGATGGTGCGCAGTTGCCAAGAGAGTCGGGTCTGCTTCGGCAGCCGAACTGACAGCGGCAGCGGTGGCCGCGTTCTTCTCCATGAGCTGCCTCATACCTAACATGGCCTCCATCATGGAGGCCATTTGTTCTTTCAGAGCCGACATGTCGGCTTTCATCTGTTCCTGCGTCTCCTCTTGATCACCCATCGTTCTAGATTTGGATCTGGTGCGATAGGGATGCCTTGTGGCGCGTTTAGTTATGGTGTTTTTCCCTAAAAAACCAAACGTGAGGAGTGGGTAAAGAAAAAATGCATGCTAGAGATGAAATGTAGGAGTGATTTGATTTGCACAAGCTTTTTGGAGTAGAAACATGGGACCAACTCATTTTATTTCAAAAAGAAAGTCGTATCTAGTCAAGGTCTGAGAGACCATACAAGTTTCCTAACGATTTCTAATTATGTGGGCCATTAAGTCTATCATATGCTGACAATAGCCGAGAAGTCCATGATCTCTTCGAGGGCGGACTAGGTGTCTGCCATCGCCTTGGCCTTGGCTAACAAGCGGGGAAGTTCTTGACTCCCGTTCAAGGTAAGAGCAAACCGATCCATCCACATGGTTGCCTCTTGGTGTAAAGAGTCGATCACCCTTCCTCTAGCCTCTTTTTCCGCGTATACTTGAGCATACTCGTCCGCGATTCTATGCTCGTGGGCCGTGGCTAGACCTAACTCTTCTTAGTACTTGGCGATGATAGCTAGCATGTTGGTCTCCGTCTCGCATAAACGCTGAGACAAGCTTCTTTTGGACCTTGAACAAGCAACTAACTCCTCTTTCAGAACCATGCTATGTGCTCGCGACTGGTCCCTCTCTTCCCTTCGCAGCTTGAGTTCACTATTGCTACCCCATAGAGCTCCGCGAAATTTATTCCGGCCATACTCTTCCTTGCGAGCCCTCTTGGTCTCTTGTTCAAGGGCTCTTGCGGTAATTGTATTCTCTTCCCGTAACCCGGCGCACTCCTTCCGAATGTGTGTTGCGGCAAACTTGAACTTCTCCTTGGCAAGTTTCGCCTTTCCTAACTCGCTTTTGAGAGCTTGGACTTCTTCGTCCTCTTCCGGCGCTTCAAAACTCTCTTCGCTGACGACTTTTAACTTGGCGAGCCAATCTAAACCTCGTATATGAACTTTCAGCCATTCATGGTAGCCACCAATGATGCCATTACGAATGCCTCTAAGTTCTTGATCTTTCCTTAACGGGGTTTCCCATGCCTTATGGATTCTTTGTATAGTCTTGGAATTTTGTGCGCCAAAATCCCTCACAAGGAAAGGAGACATGCTTTCTTCCGTCGGTGCTCCCCTCATGGGGTACCCTAGTTGTCTTATAGCGAGCGCGGGATTGTAGTTAATACAACCCCTCGTTCCTACCAGCGGAATGTTTGGGTATCCTCCACATGAGAAAAGGACTCCTTCTTTTCTTTCCTTCCATCGGGGGAACCAACTGATTGTTCTACCTCCTATCCCGGCCAAAAGCTGGTCCCAATCTATTCTCCTCTTTTCAGTACACGAGCGATGGCTCAGGAGCGGACATGGATGTCTTGTGTCTTGTTAGAACAAGTGCGAAACCAACCAAACACAGAGGGCGGGCAAGCAACAGATGATCCGTGCGCTACTCTTTTCGCACCTTCGGTCAAATGTGTCAAATAGATCTGCCAAGACAGCTACCACCGGACTTTCCTTGCTATGGTGGTAGGCAAGGAAAGCGTCGATTGCTGCTAGGTCCACCAAACCATCCACGTTTGGAAAGAGGACGACCCCAAAAATTAGCAAAGCTAACACATCCATAAATGGGACCCAATCTCCTTGATTGGCCATACCCCTCGCCTTGTCTTCTAGGTACCCCCGTGGTAGGCCCGCTATGCCGTTCCGAGTCTGTTTTATGCGGTCCAAACCTCTTGCTGAATCCTTGACCACAGTTGCAATTCTGCTCAAAGAGGGGAGACACCCGGATGAAAGATATGGTTTTCTTCCCCCGAGAGGACATCCTAGAATTTCCTCAAATTCTTCAATGGTTGGTACTAATTGGAAGTCTCCGAATGTGAAGCATCTCAAAGGCTGGTCGTAGTATTGGGTGAGTGATGCAATGGCTTCTATGGATACCTCTGCTAAGGTCAACTCTAAGATCTTTCCGTAAGTCTTGCGGGAAGCTTGCATTTGGAGAGGTTCCATCAACCGCCCTAATTCCTTGATGCTGGTGGTATCTAAGCTTTTAACCTTGACTTGGTAGAACCTCTTGCCGGTTTGATTTGTTCCCATGCTTGCTAAAGTGAGACAAAAGCTGGTGCAAATCAAAACTCCGATATCTCATGGGTGGAATGGATGAATGCATGAAGGAATGCATATAACACAGATGCAATCTAGGAATGCGGGGGTCTGGGGAATTCGTCCCCTTCTTAGACACAACGCCTAGGGGTAGCAAAGTGCCCCAACGTACGTTTTTAAGAAGGCGACACGGACCCTCCGTTGGTTTGTTTAGAGAAGGGATCAAGACAGAACCCATATGTGATGCCTATGCAAAAGACACAATGCGGGAATGTACACAGTATGACAATATTCACTGAACATAAGCAAAAGGGTATATGATACTTATGCATGGCAGTGTGAAAAATGGCACGCAGCGTGTTTGCTCGTGCCCCTATTTAAGGGACCTATAAGGGAGAGAACTAACTAGGCATTTAGTGATAACCCCCAAGGTAGTCATATCTCTTTTGATAGTTTCTAGAGGTATCATTCTCTTCGAAAAACATATTGCAGCAGTAGGGACTACTAGCAACAATAAGTTTTCAAAGAAAAAAGCTCTAGATGAGGGTTCACTGTAATCAAGCAAGTCGGAGACCTAGCATGACCACAGATTCACCTCCGCTCCTTATGTTCCCATGAACCCAGGTATAGGGCCCTTTTTCACTCACAGTGTGTGCAAATAGTGTTGGTGTTTGTGTGCATCAAATGAATAAATATTTACCCCATGCATACATTTTAAAACGCACTAAAAGCAACAAAGAGTTTATATACATAAGAACATAATGAAGGGAAACCAACAAAGGGATAAGTCACGGTAAAACATTGCACAAGATTAAATGGCCTAACTCTCTAAAAACAGTCCCCAGTGGAGTCGCCAACTGTTGCAACCTACCCTTCGGCGGGAGGGCGACGCGAGACTCGCAGGATGCGTGTTCCACGAAAGGAATACGCGCGGAGTCGCCACCAACGTTTATTTGAGGAAAACGTCGGAAAAGACGCGATCTACGAACTTTTAAGTGAAAGGTTCGGGAGTTGTATTTACGCACGAGGAAGGTATTAGCACCCCACACGTCCGTCCCAAGGGACGGCAGCCTTTAATCGAATGTGCAAACATGACTTTGATTTTTACGTTCCCTTTTATGTCCTTATATCCTTTATACCCTTTTTATATTTTTCCCTTTTTGTGGTCGACAAGGGTGTTTCCCTTTGCTCCTACGTATTCCTCAATTTGCGATGAGGAAATCAGACCTACGTAGTTCTTTCTTATCAAGTGATTCTTTTTTACTTAAGAGGTGATCATTTTAAGGCGTTGGACCTTGAAAATGATCCATTTTACTTAGTGAGAAATTGAAATGACAAACTTCAAAAGCCTATTTTTATGGACGAGCTTGACTAGGCGAGTTGATTTTAGCCTTAGTTTCACTTTAGTTATTAATCAATTCGATTAAGAATGAGAAATCCCAAAGAGAAAACGTCCGATTGATTTTCCGCTTTATTTTGCTAAAAGATATTTTTTTTATTATTATATTATTTTTTACCTCTTTTTTGATTTCCAACGTGGTTACGGCACGACCGAACGGTCGGAATTTATTTTAACCGAAGTTAACGGATAATACAATTCAAACGTTCGGTGGAAATTGATTTTTATTTTTAAGTTAAGCGAGAAATTACTTAAGTAAAATGGCTTAAGCACGTCAACAGGGGGTATAAAAAGTAAACAAAACGAGAATAAAAATGCACGAAACACAATGTGGACCACTACGGGTACATAGAATGAATCGAAAAGCTTGGTTCGAGGTACTTACCCGTTGAAGATCAAAGAACGATGAAGAACGAATGAAGAACGTCGAAGAACGGTCGAAAACCTTCGCGAAATTCCTCACGAAAAATGTTACGGAAACATTTCGGAAGCGCCTTGGCTTAGATTTTCTTCACGGAAGCAATTTTTCCAAGCAAATTCGAAAGAGAGAGAAGTGCCTAAGGGGCTGAACCCTTTTCTTCTTCACTTCCTCCCCTATTTATAGCAAAATAGGGGAGGTGCTTGCCGCCCAGCTCGCCCAGGCGAGCCAGGTTGCTTCCTCCAGAAGCAACAGCCTTCTGGAGGAATATTCTGGAGGGCCTAAGTGGGCCTGGGTGCTATTTGCACCCCCATTTTTACTAAGTACACCCCCCTCTGCTTTTTTTTGGTGATTCTTTTTTCGTAAAGTTACGGAAACTTACGAATTTCGTAACGATACTTGTTTTCTTTCCATAATGTTACGGAACCTTGCGGATTACATAATCATCCCCTTTTTGACTTACGGAATGTTACGGAACCTCACTTAATTATGCAACGATGCTTCCATTTGATTTCCGGTGTGTCACGGAAACTTACGGATTGTGCATCAATATTTTTTGGTTTTCCGGCATGTCCTGGAATTTCACAAATTGCCTAATGATGGGTGCCAAGCACCTCACAAGGACCAAAGAAAGGTCGCATGTCATCAAGCAAAGGTCCTCGGACGAAATTAGGGTATGACAATCTCCCTGTTAGAAATTTCTGCCTGTCCATTGGTCTGGGGGTGGTATGGTGTGGATACCCTGTGTACCACCCCGTACTTTTTAAGCAGGGCATGCATTGTTCTGTTGCAAAAATGGGTTCCTTGATCACTAACAATTGCTTTAGGTACTCCAAACCTGCAAAATAGATTAGACCTGACAAAATCTGCAACAACCTTAGCATCATTAGTTCTAGTGGGCTTGGCTTCCACCCATTTTGAAACATAGTCAACTGCAAGGAGAATTTAAACATAACCAAAAGAGACAGGAAAAGGGCCCATGAAATCTATACCCCAGACATCAAACACCTCACAGAATAGCATAGGTTGTTGAGGCATTTGTTGTCGCCATGTAAGTGTATTTCCTGCTCTCTGACATTGCTCACAAGTGCTGCAGATCTTCCACGCATCTTTAAAGATGGTGGGCCAATAAAAACCACAATCAAGCACTTTGCGAGTTGTCCTTTGAACACCCAGATGACCTCCCAGTGCGGAAGAATGACAGAACTGCAGGACTGAGTCAGTCTCATGATCTGGAATGCATCGTCTAATGACCTGATCACTGCACAATTTCCACAAGTAGGGATCATCCCAAACAAAATGCTTAGCATCACTTTTAATTTTATCTTTTTGGGCCTTAGAAGCTAAGGGAGGAAAAACAGAAGCAACCAAATAATTGACAATGTTAGCAAACCAGGGAGTAGAAAGAGAGTCAGAAATACTATACAGTATATACAAATGATCATCTGGGAAATCATCCCGAATGGGTGAATTCGCATCCGATACACGTTCGATCCGACTCAAATGATCAACAACTAAATTTTGTGCTCCGCTCCTATCACGGATCTCCAAGTCAAACTCTTGAAGCCAGAGCATCCATCGGATCAACCTAGGCTTAGAATCAGCCTTCTTCAACAAGTACTTTAGAGCTGCATGGTCAGTATAAACAATGATGCGGGTACCAAGCAAATAAGATTGAAATTTTTCAAGAGCAAAAACTATGGCTAGAAGCTCCTTCTCAGTATTCGCTTTGGCAGCATCTAAAGTCCTAGAAGCATAATATATCACCCTGGGCAGTTTATCAATTTTTTGAGCAAGGACAGCCCCCAATTCATAATTTGATGCATCACACATAAGCTCAAAAGGGGTTGTCCAATCGGGTGCCTGGATGATGGGGGTGGTAGTCAGCGCTCTTTTGAGGCAATCAAAAGCCTCTTTGCATCTGTCATTAAAGTCAAACTCCACCTCCTTTTGCAACAAGTTGGACAGTGGAAGGGCTACTTTGCTAAAATCCCTTATAAAGCGCCTGTAGAATCCTGCATGACCAAGAAAAGATCGCACCTCTCGCACACAAGAGGGGTAAGGCAATTGTGAAATAATAGAAATTTTTGCAGGATCTACTTCAATACCCTTATTGGAAATAATGTGGCCTAAAACTATACCTTGCTCAACCATAAAATGACATTTTTCAAAATTTAGAACAAGGTTAGTTTCAATGCATCTATTCAAAACGTTTTCCAAACTATCCAGACAACCATCAAAAGAGGATCCATACACAGTGAAATCATCCATGAACACCTCTATGCAATTTTCTAAGAAGTCACTGAAAATACTAATCATGCACCGCTGGAAGGTACCAGGGGCATTGCACAGGCCGAAAGGCATCCTCCTATAGGCAAAAGTGTCGAAGGGGCAGGTGAATGTGGTATTTTCCTGATCCTCAGGAGCAATAGTAATTTGCATATAACCAGAAAAACCATCAAGGAAACAGTAGTGAGATTGACCTACCAGGCGCTCAAGCATCTGGTCAATGAATGGCAGGGGAAAATGGTCCTTTTTGGTAACTTGGTTCAGCCTCCTATAGTCAATGCAGACTCTCCAACTATTCTGCACCCGAGTAGGAATCAGCTCCTCCTTCTCATTTTTTATCACTATGAGGCCAGTCTTCTTCGGGACTACCTGGACGGGACTCACCCATTGGCTGTCGGAGATAGGATAAATGATTCCAGCTTGCAAAAGCTTGGTTATCTCCTTCTTCACTACATCAAGAATCACCGGGTTGAGTCTTCTCTGTGGCTGTCTTACTGGTTTAGCTCCATCCTCTAAATTTATTTGATGCATACATGTGGATGGGCTAATACTAGGAATGTCCGCCAGGGTCCAGCCTATAGCCTTCTTATGCTTCTTGAGAACAGACAACAACTTCTCCTCTTGCTCATCAGTAAGGGAGGCAGATATAATCACTGGTAAACTTTTGCTATCATCCAAGTAAGCGTATTTTAAATTTGATGGCAGAGGCTTCAATTCTGGTGTGGTTGGCTGGGTAGTGGTAGAAGGAGATGGTTTCTCTGCCTGTACCTCATAAAGAAAGTCAGAGGTATGTGTACTTCCTGAAACATGGTTAGTCCTATCTGACTCTATAAAATCAATCTCAAGAGGTAAAACACCACCACCAGACATGCAATCAATATCACTTTCAGATTCACTTTCAGCATCAAATTCAGACATATGATCAAGTACAATTTCAGACTCAATGCATGAAGAGTGAGAGGTATGCAGATTAGAGTAAAGATCAGTCATGTATTCATCAACAACATGGTCAATTATTTCAGCACGAAATACAGAAAGATCTTCAGATGGGTATTTCATAGCATCCAGAATATTAAAATGAACAGTTATATCACCAAACTCCATGGATAGTGTGCCTGCATAAACATCTATCTTAGTTCTAGCAGTTTTCATAAAGGGTCTGCCTAGAATGATGGGAACTGATCCTTGATAAAATCCATCTTCCATATTCAAAATATAAAAATCAACAGGGAAAATTAGTTCACCAACTCTAACTAAGACATCTTCTATGAAACCAACAGGGTAGGCAACACTTCTATTAGCTAAATGAATTACCACATCAGTTGACTGCAAGGGACCTAGAGATAGAGAATTAAAAATAGACAGAGGCATAACACTAACAGAAGCTCCTAAATCTAGCATGGCATTGTCAAACTTACTATTCCCTATAATACAAGGTATGCTGAATGTACCTGGATCTTTACATTTTTCAGGAATTTGAGGAACAAATTTACTAATCAGTGCAGAGACATTTCTGCCCATGCTAATTCGTTCACTTCCTTTAAGCTTCCTCTTATTAGTGCACAGCTCCTTCAAGAATTTGGCATATATTGGAATTTGCTTTATTGCATCCAGAAGAGGTATGTTTACCTCTATTTTTCTGAATGTTTCCAAGATCTCTTTCTCTGCCTCTTCCATTTTTTTGTTGGAAACTGCTCTTGGAGGGAATGGAAGAGGAGGAATGTGTTGCTTCTGCAAATCAGAATTACCAGTGGAAGATTCACCTGCACAGAAATTGTTAGGTAAATTTTTGTCGTTACCTTTTCCTGGAGTAGAGTGAAGTTTGGCAAGTTCATTTGCAGATGAGGAAGGTGTTACGGGTTGAGGTCCTTGACACTGCTTTCCCGACCTCAATGAAATGGCACTGACATTTTTGGGATTTTGGACAGCTTGGGAAGGCAGCTTGTCAGAATTCTGGGACTGTTGTTGATTCAATTGTGTAGCCAATTGTCCCATCTGATTGGTTAAGCTCTGAATGAAGGCTCTGGTCTCTTGTTGAAACTGCATGTTCTGCATAGTCATTTGCCTCACAAGTTCTTCGAGGGAAGGTTGTGGAGGAGCCTCAACTGTTGGTTGTTTCTGGGGCTGTTGTTGTTGTTGGATTGGTGGAGGAATGTATGGTCTGCTTGGGCCAACAGCATTTTGGAAGGAAGGAGCAGGCTGCTGTTGTTGTTGCTGAGGGCTAGACCATCTGAGATTAGGGTGATTCCTCCATCCAGGGTTGTATCTGTTGCTGGAGAGGTCATAATTGTTCTGCTGTGGTTGATTTTGCTGTTGAGGTTGAGGAGGTCTATTGTAAATATTAGCAGCATAAGCTTCGGGCTGCTCAATTGCTCCAGGTTGCCGCATGGAAGGGCAAAGGTCTGTATGGTGGTCAGCAAAGGAGCACAAACCACAGACCCTTGCAACAGGTACAGATTTCTGGTTCAAGGCCAGCTGGGTTACCAAGTTAACCAATGCATCCAGTTTGCCTTCAAGCTTCTTAGTTTCAGATGATGCAACTGAGTTTGTAGCTACCTCATGCACTCCTCTAATGACAATAGCATCATTTCTGGCGCTAAACTGTTGGGAGTTGGAAGCCATCTTCTCAATTAAATTTCAGGCTTTAGCAGGAGTCATGTCTCCAAGGGCTCCACCATTGGCAGCATCTATCATACTTCTCTCCATATTACTGAGTCCTTCATAAAAATATTAGAGAATCAGCTACTTTGAAATCTGATGGTGAGGGCAACTGGCACATAGTTTTTTAAATCTCTCCCAGTATTCATACAGGCTCTCTCCACTGAGTTGTCTAATACCTGAGATATCCTTCCTGATGGCTGTGGTCCTGGAAGCATGGAAATTTTTTTCTAAGAATACTCTCTTCAGGTCATCCCAGCTCGTGATGGACCTTGGAGCAAGGTAATACAACCAGTCCTTTGCCACTCCCTCTAAAGAATGAGGAAAAGCCTTCAGAAATATATGATCCTCTTGGACATCTGGGGGTTTCATGGTGGAGCAGACAATATGAAATTCCTTCAAATATTTGTGCGGGTCTTCACCTGCAAGGCCATGAAACTTTGGAAGCAAATGAATCCGTCCAGTTTTAAGAACATATGGGATATCCTCATCAGGGTATTGGATGCACAAGCTTTCGTAGGTGAAATCAGGTGCAGCCATTTCCCTTAGAGTCCTCTCACGGGGTGGAGGTTGTGCCATGTTCTCAGAATGTTCAAAATCAGAATTCTTAAAATCAGAATACTCAAAATTGTAATGCTCAAAATCAGGATGGTCAAAATCACCAATAACAAAATGCACAGATTCACCAGTAATGGAATGCTCAGGATGATCAAAAGGTATAAAATGATGCCTAACTAATCTATGAAATGTCCTATCTATCACAAGATCAAAGGGTTGTAAGTCAAATGGATTGCCTCTAGTCATACACTACATTCAGCATGCACAACTAGTTGCCTTGTCATGTAAATAAAGGTGTAGGTTTGAACTACAGCTACCCTCAAATGATATCCAAATGACTTGAAATTTTGTGAGAAACCTTATAAAATGATGAGAAGATAGCACAAAAAATTTCAGGCAAAAATTCAAAGTCTAACTATGGAAGCTAAAAATGGTAGGTTAAGAAAAATAAGTGAATAAAACTTGAAAAATAAAAAACTTTTGACAGAATCACTATTTTTGGACAATAGAGACCCCAGCTGGCCTATGGCCAGCTGCCACGACGTAGGAAATTTTTTTCTACCCCAAATACATATATAATTATTGCGATTCTGATAACCGGAGCAAAAGTTATGGCCATTTGAAGTTTCGACAAACACAAAATTTGCTACTTTTTTGGAACTTTCAAATCTGACCAAACTAAAGGCTCTAGCTATTTTTCCCACAAAATATAGATTAAAAGAAGTTACCACAAAAAAAAATTCAGCCAAAAATAACAACTCTAGCTACTAAAACAAAAAATCTCAAATAATTCAGCATGGGTGGTCGCTAAAATCCGTCTCTACTTGATTTCTACTACTACTCTGTTTTGCCGCAACCAAAAGTGGTCGCTAAGTCCGTCGCAAAACACTATTCACAGCAAAACACCCAAAACTGAAATAGGGGAAGCGCTTAATAGGAAAACTGAAACAGAACACACACTAAACAAAATACCAGGACACTAAACAACACTAACACAATACTAACAATTAAACATAAAACACGAAGGAATTAAACACACAACACTAGCTAGCTATTATGAACCTTTGGACACTGCTCCCCGGCAACGACGCCAAATTTGATTGAGGCCATACCCGAATCAAATAAACATGATAATGCAGTAACTAGGAAGTGATCCTAGGTCGTTTCCCAACGAGCAATGATAAACCAAATGTTCATAATATACTCGCAGTAACAGTAACGATTGGGGGGGGGGGGTTTGTTTGTTTTGTGATTTAAGGAGCAGAACAAGTAAACTGGAATATGAAACTAATAATATTAAAAATTGGGTTGTTTCCTCTGATTCAGAAGCCATTCTCTTATCCTGGGTTATGTAGAATTCGTCCCTAACAGTAACCACTTAATCCAACCCTATTTCAATTTACTAAGCGAAAATCAACCTAGGGTTATCAATACGTGATTAGGCACCACATACACCAGTTAGCCCTTCATCCATTAAGCATGAACACAAGTTAGGCTCAGAGGAAATTAATCGAACACGAAGCGTGCACTGATTAATGTTCACGAATTTGGGTTAACTGGTGAAGGGAAAACTGCCAGGGAACCACATTATAAACGAAACCTCAAAGAGAGTTGGGCTTCTTCCTCAGAAGGAAACAACACCAGAATGATTAGCCTTCCATAGATTCAAACAGAAAACGTAAATGAAACATGAAGGAGAAACGTAAATAACAGAAACATAAATGAGATAGAAACGAAAATGAAAACAGAAACGTAAATGAAAGTAGAAGAAGAAACAAGAACGAAATTGTAATTAGAAGCAGGAAATGGGAAATTGCATTAAGAACGAAAACAGTAGCATTAGAACAGAAAGAACTTAAAACCCTAAACAAAGCTCTGAATAATGAATGGCATAACAGAATGCCTTGCACGAATCCCAAGGCTGCTATTTAAAAAGAGTCACTGAGTCCTATTACAATACAATGTCCCAAAACGAAATAAACACTAAACCACATAAAATAAAATTGCGAAATTTCCTAATTAAAAATTAACTAAGGTAAGCGCTGCTTTATTTGCCCTCTTCAAGTCCACAACCAAAATCCGGATTAAGCCCAATGTTTCATTAATTCCTGAAATTAGATTAAAAACATCAAATTAGCTAAATGAGACCAAATAATAAAACTGCCTAATTAATTGACAATTAAGACCAATCAGTAATTAAAATGGTGCAAAAAGGGTTTAGAAAATAGAAGAAAATGATGGCACATCAGCGGCGAGACACAGAATGACCATAATTTGTCTCTGCATGCCACCGGACACGATCGCCTCTAGATGGCGAAAAGGTGCACAGAATGACCATAATTTGTCTCTGCCCACCTCTCGACTTACTGTCCCCGAATGACAAAGGGCGCAGAATCTACCTCTGCGCATTTACCACTCGACTTTGCGAAATCTGAATGACAAAGGGCGCAGAATTTGTCTATGCGCGTTTATCACTCAACTTGCTATTCCTGAATGATAAAGGGCGCAGAATTCGTCTATGCGCGTTTTTCACCCAATTTGCGAAATCTGAATGACAAAGGGCACAGAATTCGTCTATGCGCGTTTACCACTCGACTCGCTGCTCCTGAATGATAAAGGGCGTAGAATCTATCTCTGCGTGTTTACCACCCAACTTGTTGTTCCTGAATTATAAAGGGCGCAGAATTCATCTATGTGCGTTTATCACCCAATTTGCGAAATTTGAATGGCATAGCGTGCAGAATTCGTCTATGCGCGTTTACCACCCAACTCGCTGCTCCTGAATGATAAAGGGCGTAGAATCTGTCTCTGCGCGTTTACCACCCAACTTGTTGTTCCTGAATTATAAAGGGCGCAGAATTCATCTATGTGCGTTTATCACCCAATTTGCGAAATTTGAATGGCATAGCGTGCAGAATTCGTCTATGCGCGTTTACCACCCAACTCGCTGCTCCTGAATGATAAAGGGCGCAGAATTTGTCTCTGCGCGTTTACCACCCAACTTGTTGTTCCTGAATGATAAAGGGCACATAATTCGTCTATGCGCGTTTATCCACTCAGCTTGCTGCTCTTGAATGATAAAGGGTGCAGAATCTGTCTCTGTGCGTTTACCACCCAACTTGTTGTTCCTGAATGATAAAGGGCGCAAAATTCGTCTATGTGCGTTTATCCACTCAGCTTGCTGCTCTTGAATGATAAAGGGCGCAGAATCTGTCTCTGCGCGTTTACCACCCAACTTGTTGTTCCTGAATCATAAAGGGCGCAAAATTCGTCTATGTGCATTTATCCACTCAGCTTGCTGCTCTTGAATGATAAAGGTCGCAGAATCTGTCTCTGTGCGTTTACCACCCAACTTGTTGTTCCTGAATGATAAAGGGCGCAAAATTCGTCTCTGCGCCTTTATCACCCAATTTGTGAAATTTGAATGGAAAGGGCACAGAATTCGTCTATGCGCGTTTACCACTTGACTCGCTGCTCCTGAATGATAAAGGGCGCAGAATCTGTCTCTGCGCGTTTACCACCCATCGAGCGTGCGAATGACCGTAATTTGTCTCCGCATGTCATCGGGCCCGCCGCCTCTGGATGAAAAAAGGTGCAGAAGACGACGTTAGTCTCTGCGTGCTATCATGCTTTGAGTCTTAGAGATAGCAAAAGAAAGTTTAAATGGATAACCACTCGGGTATCTCCGCATGTCAGGTGACTCCAGTGTCAGTATGACAGAAATTGTTTGCGCGGAAGATGACGTAAATCTTCACGTGTCAACGAGCTTGTTGGTCGCGATTGACAAAGGATGTAGAAGATGACGCTAGTCTCTGCGTGCTATCATGCTTTGAGTGTTATAGATAGCAAAAGAAATTTTAAACGGATAACCACTCGGGTAGCTCCGCATGTCACGTGACTCCAGGGTCAGTATGACAGAAATTGTGGGGCGGCCGACAAAAGCGAGGCTCTTGCTCCTACGTATGCTCAATGAGGAACTCAGACCTACGTAGTTCTGGATAACTTGTGAGACTAAAAATATTCTCGGTGTTTTCTTCACTAAAATGCGAACATGCTTTAGTAAAGAGAGAAAACTTGAAACTAATCAGAGCAACATATGCTTTTCGGATGAAAAACAATGTACCTACCGGGGAAGGGGAGTATGCTGATGAAATCTTCTCATAACCACAAATGAGATTTTGGATGTTAGCATTTCGTTTCTAAATGACCATTTAGAGGAAACACTGGGTTCAACAAAAATAGAATAAAATCACTCAAAGTGTATCAATCTCACATGGGTAAGTGTTTCATCCTAATTCCGAACCATAGATATACCATGACTTGATTTTGCAAATTATTTCCTATCAAATCAAAGATTACGTGCGTGATCATGGATCTGTAGGACTTTTTCTTGGGAATGGTGTTGTTTTTGTGGGAATTTTGGCTTTGAATGTTTTTGGCCTTTTCCATTTCTGTTTTTGTTGTTTTTGTTTAGTGTGAGGCGAACAAGTCACCGACGCACAGGATTTTGGTTGGTAATCAAAGGGAGAGGGCCACTTTAGGTCGTGGTTTCCTTTTTTTTTTTTTGTTTTCTTGGTGACAATTTTGTATTGTTCAGATATTGTCTGGTCCAAAGACCTTTCTGCACATTTCTTCTGTTTTCTTCCGATCTTTGATCGGGGATTTTCTTTCTCCTCTTTTTTTTTGCTTTCTCTCCCTCTTTTAATTGGGAATTTTCTTTTCCTTTTTTGCTTTCTCCCTTTCTTTGATTGGGGATTTTCCTTCTTTTTGTGTTTTCTACCCAGGGCAAGGATTGATATTCTCACCCTGGGTCAAGGTTTATGGTAAGTTGGTATTTTGGCTCAAGGCTTGTAGCACGGATGGACATGATATATGTCAGGGTTTGGTTTGGTTCAAGGATAAAAGGGGATGTCCCACATTATTTCCATGACACAAATGCAACAATGATGATTTGGAATTTGTATGCAAAACTAGTCATGCATGCACCTATGTGGACACTCAAGTGTCAAACTTTTATGGTCATGTGATGCTAGGGCTCAAGATTCATTTCCTCTATTTTAGTCAACCCAGTGTTTCCAAAATATGTTCTTTTATCAATTTGTGCATTCATCTGAGTCTATCTTGGGTGTTCGGAAAAACTTTCACAACATTTACCCTTTAAATGTGTACACACATTTTTTTCAAAAACTGGTTATGATCAGTGAATTTTTTCAAACAAAATGCTGGAAGTCATCTCTTTTCAAAAGCATGTTGGTTTTTCAGCTAGACAACTTATTTTTCTCTTTTATCTTTTTTTATCATCTGTTTATTTCTTTTTCTAGTTTGTTTTTGCTTTTTCCTTTTTTTTCATGAGGTATTTTGCTACCTAAACATGTGTATATTTTTGTGAGGTATTTTTGCTATATACATGCATATCCAAGGTATCTTGCTACCTAAACATACATACATACATACATACATATATATATATATATATATATATATATATATATATATATATATATATATATATATTGTGAGGTATGACTACCTTCTGAGCTTGTGCTTGTTTTATTTAAATTCCTAGGATCAAGAGCAACTAGGCGTGTCCTACTACAAAAAGTGATCAAATAACAAGCATAGATTCAAAAGGTACTAGGTTGCCTCCTAGTAGCGCTTCTTTAACATCTTGAGCTGGACGCATGATGACTTGTCGGTCACGGACCTATTACTTTGCTTACCTTTGGCTTTGGACTTGGTCACCTATAGGTCGGCCATGTGTCATATGCATACTTACCTATGTCGCGATGGCATGACATTGCCGGGGGGTACGGGCATCCTGTAGGACTGATAGAGGCCCGTAACCAAAGTTGGAAACCCCAGGGCCCTGTTGGACTTCTCCGGTCCATTGGGTGTCTTGTGGGCGCGACCCCTGCAAATAGCAGATGGCATTAGAAATCAGTTGGAAATAATGCATACCTACCTATGTCGGGACGGCATAGACCAACTGATACTTCCGCAGGGGGAGATCGACATTACGGTTGTTGGGCAAAATGTTGCTAAGTAGCAACGCCATTTATATCTATGTAAGAGTGGTCATGTTGGTGCGCATGATCCACACTCGTCTCTTTACAATGGCACGGGTGAAAGCTTGCCTCGGTATGCACAGTAGTTGCGCGATAGTCTTTCTCTGGTTGTGCTCGCACAGTTGGCCCTCCTTTGAGATCAAGGGGTGGCCCGGGAAAAAGAATGGTTGAAGGGAAATTACTGGAGCCCAAGTCTTGGTTAAGCATTAAGGGCAGAGGACCTTAATTCCTCTTAAGGTGTGGATATGGAGCCCACTAAAAGTGAGGACGCATAGCCCCCAAAAGGCGAGGGAGAGCGCAACCCTCCGAAGGCCAGGACGTGTCGCCCTCTAAAGGCGAGAGCGTGTAGCCTTCTGAAAAGGGGGACGTGTAGTCCTCTGAAGGCGAGGGCGTGTAGCCCTCCGAAGACAAGGACGTGTAGTCCTCTCAAAGGGAGGACATATAGTCCTCTGAAGACGAGGGCGTGCAGCCCTCCGAAGGCGAGGATGTGTAGTCCTCTCAAGGCGAGAACGTCTAGTCCTCTAACGGTGAGGGCGTGTAGTCCTCTGAAGGTGAGGGCGTGTAGCCCTTTGAAGATGAGGGCGTGTAGCCCTTTGAAGGAGAGGACAGGTAGTCCGCTGAAGATGAGGGCGTGCAGCCCTTTGAAGGCGAGGGCGTGTAGTCCTCTAAAGGTGAAGGTACATGACCCTCTAAAGGCGAGGACGTGTAGTCCTCTGAAGGTGAGGGCGTGTAGCCCTCTGATGGCGAGGACGTGTAGTCCTCTGAAGGTGAGGACGTGTAGTCCTCTGAAGGTGAGGGCGTGTAGTCCTCTGAAGGTGAAGGTACATGACCCTCTGAAGGCGAGCACATGTAGTCCTCTGAAGGCGAGGACTCGTAATCCTCTGATGGCGAGGACATGTAGTCCTCTGAAGGTGAGGGCGTGCAACCCTCTGAAGGCGAGGACGTGTAGTCCTCTAAAGGTGAGGGCGTGCAACCCTCTGATGACGAGGACATATAGTCCTCTAAAGGTGAGGGTACTAGTACCCAAGGGTCCATCCTTATGAGAAAGCAAGAGATCGACTCATCGAGAGAGCCGGTCATCCCAAATTCAAAAGATTAGATGTAGGAAATCTATGTAGTTAACATGATGTTTAGTGATGCAGAAGCATGCAACCTTTGTTGTGAAATTTGGTAAATGCGGATTTCATATGAAACAATGCAATGTAATGGAATGTTCATAACATTCTTTCCCTATTTTGTGATTTTTCATTTTGATTTAATTTTTTGGAAAACACAGATTGACTGTCCTTTTGAAAGAGGTGATAATTCATGCAACCTTGTCCTATCTTTTGCAAATCTTTTCGGGAACTCCCTTAGAGTATATGTTCTGTTTGATTTAGTCACTTGACCATTTTGGAGTGACGGCAATGGAGCTGTTTGACATTTAATCAATCCATTAAAATTTCGGGGTTTGTCCCCCCTTTATAAAAACATCGATGGGTGAGAACTTTTGATCTGCCCCTAGGTTCGCTTGAGGCTCATGCACGGTGCTCCTCATTGCCCCAGTGTAAGGCTTTGAGGTACCAACCGTTGTCTTTCGTCATGACCTTGTAGCAGGGAACCTATTGGGTGAGGACTTCTAATCTACCCCTAGGTTCACTTAAGGTTTATGCATGGTGCCTTTCATTGCCCCAGTGCAGGGCTTTGAGGTATCAATCGTTGTCTTGTTTTCACAACCTTGTAGTGAGGAAGAATGAAAGAAGCGGTTGATTCTTGCAAAAAGAATTTTCCAAGGATGAGAAATAGTTGAAGGATTTTTTTCAGTTGATGGATTAAGTCAAATGACTCATATGTAGAAGCAAGATGTTTTGATGATGTCAAAGGATCAAGTGCTTCTAAGTTTTATTCAAGACAAGAATCCAAGAATCCGAGAAAATCAAGATATATGATCAAGTTGATCTCTAGAATCTTAGGAAGAAGTTTCCAAATTGGAAAAGCAAAAGGTTTGGCCAATGAATTCTATCTAAATCATTTCAATTTGAGATTTACTCTCTGGTAATCGATTACCAGCGACTGAAAATGTTTATAACAGTCATTAGAAATTTGAATTCAAAATTTATAATGTGTAATTGATTACACATGGATGGTAATTGATTACCAGAGGGGATTAAGTTCGGTAAGGGCGCCGTAAAGCGTGTTTTTTTGGCTAACAATGATTAAGTTCATTTTTATTTTATTTTATTTTATTTTATTATTTTTTATATTTTTTTTCAAGGATAGAATGCAATGAGCAATGCAACCAATGAAAAGCATGGATGTATGTGAATGATACACAGTTGAAATATTGCGAATTTTTACGCAGGACATGGGGTTGAATAAATTTAGATTTTTCAACATGGTCCATGGCATCTTGGTTAAGGTGAAACTGGAAGTAACAAGGACATCAACAGTCGTAAATGTGTTTGGCAGTAGACGAAGCAGTGATGTAACTCGATTCATCTTTTGCCCCAATTTTTGCAAGATGGTTACTTCCATACTTCAACTTGACTTGATGAACTTTTTTCGAAAAAGCATGAGCTTAATTCAACCCTATAATCCAAGGAATGGCAATTCGGTTGCCAATACTTCAACAACCTTTCATAGGGATGAATGACTCGAGCATACTTTAAGCTATGCATGGAAAATGTGATTATGAAATTGAGATGCCCGAAGAAACATCATTTCCTAGTTAACTATGCATTAGGTACCATGTTCACTCATTTTGTTTTTTAAGCGAAACGGGTTTATGATCCCAACATGGTTGGCTCATGGTACCGAATATATGCAACCAAGAATGCATATAGAATTTTCATGCTTCCCTTTTTGTTTTTGTTTTGTAGATGAAAATGCAAGGATCATGCATGAGCGAACATGAAAGCAAAAGGGTATGCAGTTTGTAGAACAAAAAGTATGTTGAACGCATATGCATGATGATGCAATGACTCATGCAAAATGTGATGTTGGAATATGATAACGGACAAACGCAGGAACGATATGTCCATTATGATGCCATGAAGAGATGCTTATGCGCTGCATGATATGAATGCATGCTAGAGATAAAATGCGGGAGTGACTTGATTCGCAATGATCTTTGGAGTAAAAACATGGGATAAACTCATTTTATTCAAAAAGTTTATAACAAGTCAAGATCTGAGTGACAACACAAACTTCCTAGCGGTTTCTGATTATATGGGCTATTAAGTCTATCATATGTTGACAATAGCTGAGAAGTCCATGGATCTCCTCGGGGGCGGAGTAGGTGTCCGCCATTACTTTGGCCTTGGCTAGCAATCGGGGAAGTTCTTGACTCTCGTTCAAGGTAAGAGCAAATCGGTCAATCCACATTGTTGTTTCTTGATGTAACGAGTCGATCACCCTTCCTCTAGCCTCCTTTTCCGCGTATACTTGGGCATACTCGTCCGCCAGTCTATGCTCGTGGGCCGTGGCTAAATTTAGTTCTTCTTGGTATTTGCTTACAATAGCTAACATGCTGGTCTCTGTCTCGCATAACTACTGAGACAACTTTCTTTTGAACCTTGAGCAAACCTTCAACTCATCTTTCAAGATCAAACTGTCTACTCGTGATTGGTCCCTTTCCTCTCTCCAGAGCTTAAGCTCGCTGTTACTGCCCCACAGAGCCCCTCGGAACTTGTTCCGACCGTGCTCTTCCTTACGAGCCCTCTTGGTTTCTTGTTCCAAGGCTTTGGTGGTAGCTACATTCATATCTCTTATTTCGGCATTCTCCTTTCGGATCTTCAGAGCTGCTGATTTGAACCTTTCTTTGACTGTTTGGGCTTGCTCGAGTTCTGCCCTAAGGACCTGCACCTCTTCGTCTTCCTCCGGTGCCTTAACTTCCTCCCTTTTTGCGGTTCTCAAACTCAGGAGCCAATCCAAACCTTGCACGTGGGCTCTCAACCACTTACGGTAGCCACTGATGGGCCCATTGTTGTTGCCCCTGAGTTCCTTGTCCTTCTTTTGCAACACCTCCCATGCCTTGCGGACCTTCTGAAGTGTCTCCACGTTGGTCTTATTGAAACCACGTGAAATGATAGGCGTGAGCTCATCCTCTAGTGGCGCCCCTCTCATAGGGTAGCCAAGTTGTCTTATAGCAAGAACGGGATTGTAGCTGATGCAACCCCTCGTCCCCATCAAGGGAACATTTGGAAATCCTCCGCATGAAATAAGAACTCTGGTTCTTCCTTCCATCGAGGGAACCAGTTGACAGATGCTCCTTCTTTGCTTGCTAAGAGTTGGTCCCAATTTGCCCCTCCTTTCTCTATGCATGAAAAGGTGCGAAACTAACCATACATAAAGAGCTGGAGTACAACAAACAATCCTTGTATTTCTCTTTTCACATCTTCAGTCGAAGGTGTCATATAAGTCGGCTAGCATAGCGACAATCGGGCTTTCCTTGTGGTTATGATAGGCAAGAAAAGCGTCGATCGCTGCTAGGTCCACCAATCCATCCACATTCGGAAAGAGGACTCCTCCGAAGATCAACAGTGTGAGAATATCTATGAACGGGGCCCACTCGCCTTTACCTACCAAGATTCTTGCTTTTGCCTCCAAATATTTTCTTGGTATTCCAACCACCCCATTTTCGACTTGCTTCCTGTGGTCTAATTCCTGCGCCAAGATTTGGACTATCTTGGAAATTCTAGCTAATGAGGGATAGAACCCTGAGAAGAGGTATGGTTTCCTTCCCCCTAGAGGGCATCCTAGGATCTCTTCAAATTCTTCTACCATAGGTGATAGCTGGAAGTCCCCAAAGGTGAAGCACCTCAACGGCTGATCATAATACTGGGCGAGGGAGGCAATGGCCTTTGTGGAGACTTCTACCATGGCTAAGTCCCAGATTTTACCGTAAGCTTTGTGAAAAGCTTGCCGCTGGAGCTAACCCATTAACTGCCCTAACTCCTTTAGACTGGTGGTCCCTAGGCTCTTGACCTTGACTTGATAAAACCTCTTTTTAAGTGAAGGCATTTGACTTGACCCCATGTTTTACTAAAGTGAACAAAAATCGGTGCGAATCAAAACTCCGACATCTATCATGGGTGGAATGGATGAATGCATGAAGAAATACATATGACACAGATGCAATTTATGAATACAGGAGCCTGGGAAATTGTCTCTGTATTAAAGAAGGTGGCACGGACCCTCCATTGGTTTGCCAAAGAGAGGGGATCGAAACAGAATCCGCGCGTGATGCATATGTGAAAGGCACAACGCGGGAGTGTACATAGTATGACAATATTCACAAAATATAAGCAAAAGGGTACATGACACTTATGCATGGCAGTGTGAAAAAATGGCATGTAGTGTGTCCACTTCGTGCCCCTATTCAAGGGACCTATATGGGAGGGAGCCAACTAGGCTTTTAGTGATAATTCCCAAGGTAGTCATATCTCTCTTGATGGTCTCTAGAGGTATCATCCCCTTCGAAGAACAAATTGCAGCAGTAGGGACTACTAGCAACAATATGTTATCAAAGAGAAAAACTCTAGATGAGGGTTCACTGTAACCAAGCAAGTCGCAGACCTAGCATGATCACATATTCACCTCGACTTCTTAGGGTGTGTTTGGTTTGCATTTTCATTTCTTGTTTTCATTTTCAAAAACATTAGAATTCTAAAAATATGTTTGGTTTGACTTCTTGTTTTCTGTTTTCATGAAATAAAAATACTGAAAATTTATGATATATTGACTTCTTGTCTTTTTGTATTTTTAGATTTGCTTAAAATTACATTCATTGTTACCACAATTTTATTTTACCCGAAATAAGGTTTCTGTTCTCAACTGAAAACACTGAAAACGAAAATTTATTGTTTTCATTTTCTGGTTGTTTCCTGTTTTCATTTTCACTGAAAATGTTTTCAGAAATCCAACCAAACACATTTTCATCACCGTTTTCTGTTTTCAGTGAAAATGAAAACAGAAAACAACCAAACCAAACACCCCCTTATGTTTCCACGAGCTCGGGTATAGGGCCCTTTTTTTCAACTCACCGTGTGTGCAAATAGTGTTGGTGTTTGTGTGCATCAAATGGATAAATATTTACCTCATGCATACATTTTAAAACGCACTAAAAGCATTAAAGAGTTATATATATAAGAACATAATAAAGGGAAGCCAACAAAGGAGAAAGTCATGGTAAAACATTTGCACAAGATTAAATGGCCTAAGTCTCTAAAACAGTCCCCAGTGGAGTCGCCAATTGTCGCAACCTACCCTTCGGCGGGAGGGCGACGCGTGACTCACGGGTGCGTGTTCCAAGAAAGGAATACGTGCGGAGTCGCCACCAATGTTTATTTGAGGAAAACGTCGGAAAAACCGGAAAAGACGTGATCTACGAACTCTAAGTGAAAGGTTCGGGAGTTGTATTTACGCACGGGAAAGGTATTAGCACCCCACACGTCCGTCACAAGAGACGGTAGCCTTTAATCAAATGTGCAAATATGACTTCAATTTATATTCTTTTCCCTTTTTACGTTCTTATGTCTTTTTATGCCTTTTTATGTTTTTATCTTTTTGTGATCGACAAGGGCGTTTCCCTTTGCTCCTACGTATTCCTCAATTGTGATGAGAAAATCAGACCTACGTAGTTCTTTTGTGAACAAAGCGTTTTGGTTAAGTTATTTTTTTATCCTTTTTTTTCAAGATATGTTTATATTGAATGAAAGGTCATTTAAGGCGTTGGACCATTAGACAATCTTTCGATTCTTTTGAAAAGTGTGAAAACATTAAGGCATTGGACCATTAATGATTTCTTTATTTTTGAAAGAGGTAGCAAAGTTACATATTGATTTTAGGCTTTTTTTAGAAATCTACACATAACCAATAAAAGCGGAAAAGACCATTTCAAGGCGTTGGACCTTTGAAAATGGCTTTTTTAGGCGATGACAAAAGTATGGTTTATGAATTGATTTTAGCCTTAGTTTCACTTTGGTTATTAGTCAATTCAATTAAGAAAGAAAAATTTCAAAGAGAAACGTCCGATTGATTTTTTTGTTTTATTTTACTAAAAGATATTTTTTTATTATTATATTATTATTTTACCTCTTTTTGGTTTCCAACGTGGTTACGGCATGACCGAACGGTCAGATTTCATTTTAACAGAAATTAACGGATATTACAATTAAAACGATTGGTGGAAATTTATTTTATTTTTTGATTAGGCGAGAAAATGACTTAAGTAAATGACTAAAGCACTTCAAAGGGGGGTACGGAAAGTAAATGAAATGAAAATAAAAGCATGTGAAACAAATGAGGACCACTAAGGGTACATAGAATGAATTGAAAAGTTCGATTTCGGGAACTTACCGGTTGAAGACCGAAGAAGAACGAAGAACGTCGAATAACGATTGAAAATCTTCGCGAAATCACCCACGGAAACGTTACGGAAGCGCCTCGGCTTGGATTTTCTTCACGGAAACAATTTTTCTCACTAATTTTAAGTGAATCTCAGATACCAGGAGGGTTGAACATTTTTGTTCTTCTCTCCTTCCCCTATTTATTGGAAAAGGAAGGAGATGCTTGCCACCCAGCTCACCCAAGCGAGCTAGGTTGCTTCCTCCAAAACCAACCGCCTTCTGGAGGAACATCCTGGAAGGCCCAAGTGGGCCTGGTTGCTATTTGAACCCCCATTTTTACTAAATACACCCCTGCCTTTTTTTGGTGATTCTTTTTCCGTAAAGTTACGGAAACTTACGAATTTCGTAACGATACTTGTTTTCTTTCCGTAATGTTGCGGAACCTTACGGATTACGTAACCATCTCTTTTTTGCCTTCCGGAACGTTACGGAACTTTACGAATTGTGCACTAACACTTCCTTTTAATTTTCGGCATGTCATGAAACTTCACTGATTGTGCTACAACGCTTTTCTTTTGGCTTCCGGCATGTCTCGAAACTTCACAAATTGCCTAACGATGGGTGCCAAATACCTCGAAGTGGTCAAACGAGGGTCGCATCCCAACAACGGATGGTCTCCGGACGTAATTAGGGTATGACAGTAGGCATTATGATAATTATTATTACATTGATAAAATCTTATGAAGTTTATCTAGAAAGTGGAGACCACATGTTACAACCTTAAGAGATATCAAGAATCTTGATTCAATTCTTGAAGAGCTCCTCAGAATCTTTAAAGTTCATGAGCAAGAGCTTGCTCTAGATGAAGGAATAAAGAATGGGAAATCTCAAGCCCATACGGTTCAAAGGCCAAAATGCAACTTTGCGTCCAAAGCCTTTGCTGTGAATAATCCTTGGAATGATGATAAAAAGATCTTCAATTTTGTTATAAATAAGCTTTGGCCAATTATGCCATTTCCAAGGTTAAATTAAGCTCAGAAGTAAGAACCTCTGCACTTGAATAATTGGGCTGCAAGTTTGGGCTTTTGTTTTGTGTAATTAGTTTAATTAGGCAGATTAGATGGGCCTAATTAAGGCCATCCAGTCCTTTTGAGTAGTCACTCTATATATTAGAGTTAGTTACTTACTTCATTTTGTACAAAACAAAAATCAGTTACTTCTTGTGCAAGTTTTCTCTTTTCTCTCTTTTTCTCTCAATTGTTCTTCATTCCTCTTCATCTTTTCACTTATGTTCTTCCATTTTCTTGCACAAAAATTTGTGGTTTTTCCTTTTTTTGATGATCACGAAGGGCTAAACAACTAATCTATCCAAGGATCCACTCCAAGCAAGGCTGAACTTGAGTTTTGGTTTAGTATTTGAACACTTTGTGAATGTTCGAAGAGATTGATTTGATTGAACTTTCTCTAATGCATTCGAGTGAACTTTCACACTGACCATTATTCGTAGTAATTGTGATAATTCTATTTGCATTGGTTTGGTGAATTGGACAGATGCTTTTAAACTTGATTTGTATTCTATTCATGTTCTATTTTGTTTCCTGAACTTTGTTTTTATTTCACATTCCTTTAGTCGCTTACAAACTATTCAATAAAATTCCCACCCCTTTTCTGTTTATAAATGAATGAATGTAGGAACCATATTGAATCATATTTCTAAGTTTGCCCTAGGTTAATATTGTGCTACAAAATTTCCTAGTTTCATTTGTTTTTAAATGATTTGACAACCGTTATCACACTTGGGAGGACTTAAAAGATTCCTCACCTGACGAGGACAATAAAAAAGAAACCAACCCATGTCTGATGGCTTATTCGCCCACCAGTAAGGCAAAACCAACACTGGATGCGAGTTCAGATGAAGACGATTCTCATCCTGAAGACACTGTTAACTCTTATGATGAAGAGGTAATATTCGAATCTAGAGAAGACTTAATTAAATGGTATAATCAACTCTTATTTGCCTCTACTCGTGTCTCTAAATCTTACAACAAATTAAATAAATGTTTTCAACAACTTGGAAGAGAGCATGAGGATCCGAAGAAAGCTCATCAAGTTCACTTAGTGGATTTCATCCTGGAAGCCACCTTGCCCAATAGTGTACAAGATGCCTTTGTTTGTGAGGAAGTCAAAGCACTATTGGATGAAAAAGGTATCCAGTGGACGAAAAACTCTTCGTAAGGATTTTCAAGACTTGGAAGAAAGGGTATAATCCTTAACCGCAACTCTTGAAAATTCAGAAGAAGGGCGCAAGGAAATGATTAAACAAAAAATCTTACTTCAAAAAGAATGCACCCTTGCTAATAATGAACTTGATAATCTAAAAAAGAAAAACTCAGATCTTTGGAGAATGTCAACATTACAAAAAGATGTCTTTTGATTTGAATTGTAAGCTTAAGGAATGTGAGGCCTTGAAGGAACTACCTCCTGAGATTGTAACACTCTATGAGGAGATAGAAACCCTGAGAGATAAACTAGGAGAATTTCTGGTTGTCATGAAGCCCTTAACAAGATTATTAAGGTGCAAAGAAACCCCAAAGACAAATTTGGCCATGGTTTTAAAGGCAAAAAGATGGTACATGGTGAAGAAGTCATTGTTTGTTACTTTTATGGAAAAATGGGTCATGAAACTCACAAGTGTGAAGACCTCCTTGAAAAGGGCAACCCATCAAGGGGTTTCATCTAGCACTTACCAACACCTACATGCTAACAAGAAAAAAGGACCCAAAAAGATTTGGGTACCTATGAACAAAATAATTCCTATTGTACATCTTTTTTATAGCAAGAAAGAAACACCAATCATGGTACTTGATTAGTGGTTGTTCATGACACATGACAGGTGAAAAGTCTGCGTTCCAATCCCTAAGCCCTATGTCTAGTGGGGTGGTCACTTTTTGAGGGAATAAGAAAGGTTTGATAACTGGTGTAGGTAAAGTATGCATTTCTCCCTATCCTACTATAGATAATGTTTTACTGGTTAAAGGATTGAAGCATATTGAGTATAAATAAATTATGTGACAGTGGATACAATGTCACCTTTAATAAGGATATGTGTATCATCTAGAATAAGGACAACTCTTCACTCTTCTTTGCTAAGATACAAGGAAATCTCTATAAGACTTGAATTGGTGATCTGTCCAGTCAAAAGATATCATTCTTACTCTCAGTCAAAGAGCATCATTGGGTATGGAATAAGAAGCTTGGACATCCCAGCTTGAGGTTAATCTCAAAGCTTTAAAAGCATAATCTTGTAAGAGGACTTCCAAAGCTATCGTATCAAGATTCATTTTGTGTAGCTTCCCAAAAAGGGAAGCAAGTAAAAAGTTCTTTTAAAGCCAAAAAAAATCTTTCCACTTCTAGGCCTTTTAGAGCTCCTACACCTTGACCTTTTTGGACCAACCAAGAATACACCCCTCTTTGGATGCAGGTATGGTCTGGTCATAGTGGACGATTACACCAGATGGACATGGGTTAGGTTCCTAACCCACAAGGATGAGTCTTTTGATACCTTTTATAAATTTTGTAAAATGATTCAAAATGAAAAAGGCATTTGTATCTCTTCAATTATTTTTTGAAAATTATTTTTTTGAAAAATTATGTGAAGAGAATGGTATTCACCAAAACTTTTCCACTTCAAGAACAACACAACAGAATGGAGTTGTTGAGAAAAAAATATATCTCTTCAAGAAATGGCTAGAACAATGCATAACGATCACTTAACTCCCAAACAATTATGGGTTGTAGCAGTAAACACTGCTTGTTATGTACAAAATAGAATTTATATAAAGCCAGTCCTAAAGAAGACTCCCTATTGTTAGAGATAGGGGGAGCAACATAAGCAACATGGTGAACAACCTAAGACTAAAGTTTGAAGCTCAAGAAAAAGCTTGAAGAAGCTTTCAAGATGTTTTGGCTTTTACATGCCTAACTCCCTTGAGTTGCATTTGTATTGGTTGTTATCTTGATTGTTGCATCTTAGTACATTTGATATTTGTTTTGCATTGTGCATCATCATAATGTGTGCATCATCTTTGTTTTAATTAATTACAGATTTGTCGTAATCAATTACAACAAGTTGTTTGAAGCTTAAAGAGTTAAGTCTTGTATTGGTTTAATTAAGTATGATAGTATTTTAATCGATTACACTGTTGTTTCAGACAATGATTGATTTATTCAGAAGTCTTTGCTTTAATTGATTACTTCTCTCTCGTTTAGTTGTTCAGAGGTGAACAAGAACACTTTAATCGATTACTTAGGTCATCAAATCGTTTACATTATTCTTGAGTTGTTTTCCAGATGTTAGATGAACACTTTAATCGATTACTTAGATAATCTAATCGATTACTTTATACATTTAATCGATTATAGACGATTATAATTGTTTTCTCTATAAATAACAAGCTTGTGTTCACATCTACAAGTCAAGAGATCAATAGAGAATACTCAATACATCTTGATAATAACATCTTAGCCTCGTGTAGAAGCAAAGCTTCATGGTGAATCAAAGGTGATTCGAAGGTGTTTTGATGATAACAAAAGATGATGACAAAGGAGATGACAAAACGTTCAAAGATCAATCAAAGAACAACTCAAGTGAATCAAGAACAATTTAAGAGTTCAAGATAAGAATCAAGCAGAATTCAAGACTCGAGAAGAAAGTTTAGAGTCAAGAATCAAGATTCAAGGTTCAAGATCTCAAGAATCATGATCAAGATTCAAGAATCAAGAGAAGGCTTAATCAAGATAAGTATGAAAAGTTTTTCTCAAAAATTGAGTAGCACATGATTTTTCTCAAAACATGTTTACCAAAGAGTTTTTACTCTCTGGTAATCGATTACCAGATTGTTGTAATCGATTACCAGTAGCAAAATTATTTTGAAAAAGTTTTCAAATTGAATTTACAATGTTCCAATTAATTACAAAAAGTTGTAATCGATTACAATGTTTTGGTAATCGATTACCAGTGCCTTTGAACGTTGAAATTCAAATTCAAATGTGAAGAGTCACATCCTTTCACATAAAAGCTTTGTGTAATCGATTACACTGATTTGGTAATTGATTACCAGTGATTGTTTATGAATAAAATCAAAAGATGTAACTCTTCAAATAATTTTTTACTTTTTCAAATTGGTTTTTAAGTTTTTCTAAAAGTCATAATTCTTCTAATGGTTGTCTTGACCAGACATGAAGAGTCTATAAAAGCAAGGCTTTGTTTTGCATTTCAAGAATCTTGAATACTTTTACAATCAATCTCTTACAATCCTTTACAAGCCTTGAATCTCTTTGAACTTCTTCTTCTTTGTACCAAAAGCTTTCTAAAGTTTTCTGGTTTTCTAAACCTTGAAAACTTGTGCTATTCATCTTTTCATTCTCTTCTCCCTTTGCCAAAAAGAATTCGCCAAGGACTAACCGCCTAAATTCTTTTTGTGTCTCTCTTCTCCCTTTTCCAAAAGAACAAAGGACTAACTGCCTGAATTCTTTTGTGTCTCCCTTCTCCCTTGTCAAAGAATTCAAAACGACACAGTCTGAGAATTCTTTTGATTCTTCCCATTCCCTTATACAAAAGTGTTCAAATGACTACCCGCCTGAGAATTCTTTTGTATCCCCATTCACAAAGTATCAAAGGTTTAACAGCCTGAGATCTTTGTCTTAACACATTGGAGGGTACATCCTTTGTGGTACAAGTAGAGGGTACATCTACTTGGGTTTGATTGAGAACAAGAGAGGGTACATCTCTTGTGGATCAGTTCTAGTGGAGGGTACATCCACTAGGGTTTCAAAGAGAACAAGGGACGGTACATCCGTTGTGGATCTTTGCTTGTAAAAGGATTTTTACAAGGTTGAAAAAAATCTCAAAGACCGCAGGTCGCTATGGGACTGGATGTAGGCACGGGTTGTTGTCGAATCAGTATAAAAACTCTTGTGTGTTTGTCTCCTTCTTCCCTACTCTTTTACTTTCCGCTGTGCATTTAATTTCCGCTTTTACTTTCTGGTAAGTTTCTCTTCTACCCCTCATTCTCTTAACAATGTAGTAAAAGCCTTAGAAGAGTAATTATTTAATTTGTAAAGGTTTAGGAATAATTAATTCAACCCCCCCTTCTTAATTATTCTGAGGCCACTTGATCCAACACCTCGGAATGAGCAAGATTTTATGTTGTTATTATTGAATGAAAGAAAAGAAGAAAAGATCTTTATAGTTGTAGATTGGTTGTGATTGCTTGTAAGGATTCTTGATGCATAGTGGAAATCTAATTCAGGTTGTGGACTTGATAACTGGATTAGCTTCTCTAGAAATAGAGAATGAACCAATATAAAAGATTGTGTCTTTCTTCTCTTGTTCTAATATTTTTCTCCCATTCAAAGTATTAATCAACTCATTCAAGTATTAATCATGTTTTTCATAAAGATTTAAGTTTTATGATTGTGAAAGAAACGATGTTAATGAAGGATCATGTTTAAGGATTGATCAAGTATTGATTACGTTTGATTCATAATTGTTTTGTGATACGATCCATACAAAAGTTTATTTTTTGTAACTCTTGGTTGTTGCATTCTTAGTACATTTGATATTTGTATTGCATCATGCCTCATCATGGTTTGTGTGAAGAAAAGTTTCAAAGTTAGGAAATTTTCTTTAGAGGCTAAAACTCTCTGCTTTAATCAATTACAACCTCATTGTAATTGTTAGTCGTCTTATATGACTAACTTTTGCATAGAAAACATTTTCCGAAACTTGTATAGTTCCCCAATTTATGGTTATTTTGTAGTGATTTTGTAAAGAAATCTTGTTTTATGGTTAAAGCTATTGATCAAACATAGTTATTACCTTCTTATATTATGATTGGGCATTGGGAAACTGATTTATGTTACAAAGATTAGTATATATAGAGTTCTAGAACACTTAGTTATTACTAACTAACCTTTTAACAAACTCTTAACTAACATTGACACTTAACTAAGTACTAACTTGGTAACTATCATAACTAACTAAGAACTAACTTGGTAACCGACATAATTAAGTGAGTGTGCAGTTGAGTCTTTGAAACAAACTCAATCACATTGAGTTTGGTCCTCAGAAAACTGAACCTAGTAGGAGATAGGGGTTTAGTCAAAGCATATGCCCATTGGTCAATGCCAGGAATATAACGTATGGTAAGCTATTTAGCCAAAACCTTTTCCCTAAGCTACGCTATAGAGAATTTTGAGTTCAACTAAGAGGTAATTTGATTAATTAAAGGAATAGTATTGCCAGTAATTATAATGTCGTCAACATACCCAAGGATATATACAGGGCAAATTGACCAAACTGGGTTATTATAGAATAACAAAACTTGAAACTTTTGGAAAAATCGGTGGTTAAATCTTAAATCCTATTTTTCAGATACTCAAAGGCATTTTTTGGAAAAATGAGTTGACCAAATTCCCTTTGGGAATATTTACTTGGGGATTCCTCCTTCAATTTCGAATGTTTTGACATATTATGGGCCACAAACGAACATTTCTATCAAAAGTTACGGCCGTTTGAAGTGACCCTCGACAACAAACATCCATATAGGGTTAAATAAACATTATACCAACTATGGAGTATGGGGGTGGTGAAAAACAGCCATATAGGGTTTAACTTAACAAAACTCATTTCAAGAAATTGCGGAAAAGGAATTACCTGACTGAAAGTGCAGTGTTGGTGTTGGTGTTGAATGCTAAAGTCGGACTCCAATGGACCCCAGCGATCACAAACCCCAACGGCAGTCACGAACCCCAGTGATGACGATGGTGAGGAGGAGATGACAGTGACAGGTCTTTGCGGTGAGGGAGAAAGATGCTTTTGATTCTGAGACTGAGCGTGCAGGGGGAAAGAACCTTTTGGGTTTTAATTTATCTATAATACAACATCGGTTTTATAAAGAAAACTGATGTTAACATCAACTGGTTAACATCGATTTTTTAAAATACCGATGTTAACCAGTTGATGTTAACATCGGTTTTTCAATAACCGATGTTAACTATATTATGTTAACATCGGTTTTGACAAAACCGATGTTAACTAACTCGACTTATTTACAAAAATGCCACTGTGCTTTTCTTAACATCGGTTTTTTGAAAAATCAATGTTAATCGTGCGATGTTAAATCTATATTTTGTTGTAGTGAAGGAATTCAAGAATCTAGCCACAATGACGATGGAAGCTCTCTTCGGTAAATTACTAGCCTATGAGCATGAACTGACTCAACAAACTTATGCAGAAGAAACAGAAAAGAAAAAGAAAGGAATTGCACTGAAAGTAAACTTCTCAAGGGAAGAATACAAAGATAGTTCCAACAGTAAGAAAGACGTAGAGAACATCAAATTGATGGTAAGAAAATTTGGAAAATTTCTCAGGAAACCCAAGGACAGAAAATTCTCCAAATCCTCCAAGATTGAGAACAACAACAATAACTACACATGCTTTGAATGTGGTAAGCAATGCCATATAAAATTTGACTGTCCTATCTACCTTAGAAAATATGGTGAAAAGAAAGGAAAGAAGGATAGAAAACAAAAGAAAGCCTACATAGCATGCAAAGATAGTGCATCAACAACCTCCAACTCTTCAAGTGATGAAGAAATTGCAAATGTATGCTTAATGGCAAAATCCATGAATGATCAATCAACAAGTGAAGAAGTTGAGGTAAGTCCTGATTTTGAAGAACTTTTAGTAGCATTTAATGAAATGCATGAGGAAGCTCAAAGGCTTGTTGTGTTAAAAAAAAAGCTGAAAAGTGAATTAAAATTGCATATCAATAAATTGGCTTCAACATAAGGTGAGCTGAATGTACTAAAGCAAGAAAATGAAAAGCTTGTTTCAAGATGTAAAGCCATTGCTTGTGATGACAACTCTACTTCCCTTAACATGGATGATTAGAAGTTTTTGCAGACAAAGTTTGAAAATTTCAAAAATAATCACTATGTTGAATGTATGAAATTGCAATCTGAGCTTTCCTATTCTAAAGATATGTTTGGAAAATTAAATAAAGGAAAGACTGATCGTAAGCACATGCTCAATTTGCAAAAGCATGCTACAAATAAGACCAGCTTGGGGTATAACAAGCAAACCTCCTTTTCAAAGAAAAATCAGTTTGTATCCTCAAAAGGGGTGAACCCAGCCAAGGTCTCTATAAAGAGGAACATGGTGTATTGTAAGAGAAATGCAAAAACATGTCATTATCACATGAAAAAGGGTCATACATCATATCACTGCTATGTTAGAAGATTTGATGTTCCAAAAGGAAAATACATGTGGATTCCAAAATATTTATTTGTGAAGATTAACCCCATTGGACCCAACTTAAATTGGGTACCACCTCCTTCTAATTGATTTTGTCTTGTTAGTGTGCCTAAAAGCAAGGGATTCACTATGGTACTTGGATAGTGGCTGCTCTAGGCAAATGGCGGGTGACAAGTCCAAACTCTCTGACTTTGTGTCAAAAGATGGAGGATACGTCACGTTTGGAGACAATAACAAAGGAAAAATAACAGGAGAAGAAAATATAGGGAATCAACACAAAATTCAGATAAAGAATGTGTTATATGTGGATGGACTAAAGCATTAGTCAACTTTGTGATAAAGGCTTCAAAATAGAGTTCAACAAAAATTATTTTCTTATAAGTGAAGCCATATCCGGTAAAGTTGTCCACATTGGTAAAAGAATAAAAATTCTTTAGAAGAAGATACAGGTTTTTAGGAAAAGGATTTTGCTCTTGAAGATGACATATAGGTTGAAGAACTTGAGAAAGGCAAAAGAGATCTCTCCTTAGACAACATAATTGGAGAAATCTCAAAGGGTGTCTCTACATGTTCTAGACTAAGAATTTTGTGCAACAACATGGCTTTTGTTTCTCAAGTTGAACCAAGAAACATTGATGAAGCCTTGTGTGACGAACATTGGTTAATGGCAATGCATGAAGAGCTAAATCAGTTTAAGAGAAAAGAAGTACGGGATTTAGTTCCTAAACCAACTGCTCACAAGTCAATTGGAACCAAATGGGTGTTTCAAAACAAATTGATGAATCTGGCATCATAGTAAAGAATAAAGCAAGATTGGTTGCAAAAGGATACAACCAAGAAGAAGAAATTGACTATGATAAAACCTACACTCCAGTTGTAAGGTTAGAAGCTATAACATTCATGCTTGCATTTGCATGTATTATGGATTTTAGAGTTTCATAGATGGATGCACTACTACAATAATGGCCTTTTACGACACTGCTACTACGTCGGTCATTAGCAAAACGTCGTAGAAATAGTCACGGTGGCAGTGTTGTAATTTTCATAATGTTTACAACGCTGGTTATTGTAATAACCGCCTTTAAATAAGCAACCAGACTGGAACAACGACGGTTTTTCCATAATGACCATCCTTGAATAATGTTTTAAAATTTAATTTTTTGAATAATTTATTCCTCATATATATACTGAGGAGTCCAGCGCCCGTAACTAGCTAGCTACTGTTCTTCGATACACTCAGAAGTCCCGCACGCGTAACCCTAGCCACTGTTCATCGTTGTTGAAGGTAGTCCTCTACTCCCTGAAAAGCCCCTTAAATTCGTCTTTGTCCTGGACTTTGACTCCCTCATTGGGTGCCTTTGTGTTTATATTACAGCCCTTGAAGTGCACTGTGCCTCTGTGTCTTCAATCTTTGCGAAGCAGCGGAAGAGAAGTTTTCCGACAAAAGGTAAGTACCCATGTGTTCAATGTCTGCTCCTCAACATCAATGTGTTGCCTTTTTTAATTGGTACAAGTAGTGCATAGTCGTTGTACAGTGTACACCACAGTCATACACCTTTTTTCATTCCACAGTCATCTGGTTGATCTTCATTTGCCCCAACAACTTGGGGTTCTGCAGATTTACCTTTCCTAGGCATGGGCGTGAAACCTTTGTGCTGCAACTCAATCATATTTCCCCCATTTCCTGCATTGAACTCCTCTGTACATGCTTGATGGTTTCCTGTTCCTCCTACTTGCTTTGATCTTATTTTAATAATCCAAACACTTATTTTTCTCAAAAAAATTGATACAGCAATTTTAGTTTTTTTAAATTTTATTTTAATAATCATAGTTAACCAATATATACACTGACCCTAGAGTTATTACTTATTGGGTATTTGTCTATTTAAGGGGAGAGAGGTTCTTTTTGCAAACGCTATGTTTGTTACTGTCTTTTTTACAAAAATCATTTTCTTTGGTCCTTTAAACATTTAGGTGCAATTTTCTTTGGTCTTTTTTACATTCTCAAAGGATTCCAACTTCGAACCAATGACTTGAAATTTTACCTATGAGTGACTACTTCTGTCAGTCTAATTAAGTGTTTATATATTTAGTTTTGTGAGTATTCAATTCCTTGTAGACCAATGATAAGTTGTATGGGTTATCGACCAATGCTAATTCCCTTGGTATGGCAATGTATTCTACTGTTATTTTGCACAAGAAGAACTGCAAACAAGATGAACATGTACTGCAAGTTTGACATTGTAAGAGATACAACAAAGAGAGACAGAAAGAAAAAAAGAAAGAAATGTGGAATAAGATTGTTGATGCGACAAAGAGATGGAGAAAAACAAATGATGTTAGTAAAAATAATGTAACAATAACACTAATGGGGAATGGTCTTTGGAATTTGAAGTGGCCTAGAAATTGTTTATTGCTATGGCTTATATGCTAGTTATGGAACTTAGTTTAGGTGTAAAGTAATAACTTTAAGTTGGTTGGAATGCAGCCTGTTTTGATTGTATTTTAAGTGAAATCTTAGGTTGGAACTTCCTTAGAAATAGTTAGTAAGGTTTGTTGATAATTTAATCATCAACAAACTCCAAAAATACTTCATACTTAAAACATGATAACATAAGAAAAGTTTAGGTGTAAAGTGAAAAATAATGACAGTGAAGGATTGGTCACGGGTGCTTCTTCTACTGACATCCATGTAGAAAAGAGAAGGAGAGAGAAACAATCTCAACCACAGGACAGGTTGCACTTTTTGCGCATAAAAAACATTGTCTCAGAAATATTTGGTCATTAATTATTAGTCATCTTCCATTTGTTGTAGTTGTTTGTTTGGTGTTGCCCGTGAGCCTTTTTCTGTTTGTGCATGATCATGGAATTATTCTTATCGAGATAATATAATGGGTTGAGTTGTACTTATGTGCGTCAAATAGCATTTCATTTCATGTGAAAAGTATACATTTTGAGGCCAACTTTTCTGCTTGTGCATGCTGAAAATTGGTAACACCTACTCTTGAGTCTTGAATCATGGCCGTCCAATATTTGGACCCTCGTTAATGTAATTAGATTCTTCTTGTTGTTTAGCTGATTACAGTTATTTGACCACTTGTAATGGTACTGATTTTCTCAATTCTAAATTCAGTGCAGTTGGTGAATTAGAGAAACTCTGTGGGCACCCAAAAAACACTAGGTACTTTTGCTAAAGCAACATTGGTGAAGCCAAAGTCATAACTCTAGTGATGTGAAAGAAATGCACCGAGACAAAACTACAATTTGGTTCATTCTTCTCTCTTGTTCCCTTTTTATGCTTTTGTCATGTGGATTGTGGAGGTACTACTTTTCTTTTGGTAGATTCTGTGCACTGTTGTTAGTTCATACTAGAGTGTTTTCTCTTGCTTGATCATTTTCGGTTTATAATTTTCTTTTTATATAAATCATTTTTTATGTCAATTTTAAAACTTTACCTCATACATTTATTCTCTCTAGTTGAAAAATGTTTTCCTTAAATTCATCCAAGATTCAGAAAAAATAACAAAAATTGTGTTATACAATTGACAATAGGGAAATCCTATGTAAATACTAACTAATAATTTTCTTTGCTAAAAAAGTACTGACAGAGTAACTCTAATGTTTTGTTCTCTAATATTTTAAATAGAATCAGTCAAAATTATAGCGTTTTGTACTCTTAAAAAAAACTTATGCTCAAAATTCACAGTAACTCTTGCAATTTAGAACATAGTAATCAAAGGATCTCGATCAATTTTGTGAAATCTAATAATTGTGTGAAGAAAAAACATATTACAATTCAATCCATGATCATTATCATCCAACCAACAATTCACATTGCCCGTGTTATAAATCATTAAAACTATACCACATCCATCTAGTGCTCCTTTTTTAAAGCATAATTATATTCTTTTTAAGCTTCATAATTCAGTTATACTGAACTTTCAATACTTCTCCGGCAGCACCAAAGATACCTTCCTCAGTCACCCACTCAAAACAGTCACATTAGCAAAAGAAGAAAAGAAACTAATAAAATAAGACAAGCAGTCATACAACAAAAAACCAAATAAAATAATGTACCTAACCTAATAACACCAATATCATCTTTTTTTTAAGAGGTTATTAATATAATTAAAACATACAATTTGAAACTTCATATACAATTCCATTCCATTTGCAGAATACATGAAACTTACAAATAAGACTTAGCTTTTGAAAATTCATTGGCTAAAGATTCAACTTAAGTTTGTAGAAGGATACTGTTGGCACAAGAGATTCACAAAATTAGAAATAATAAAAATACACTCAAAAGAGAAGAAGTGAAAGTCTGATGTTCATTCTTAGAGCAGCTGAAATGCTTTGTATCTAATACATATATTCTCACAAAATAGAACAGTAGTTACTTCTACCCAACAAGCTTAATAGCTCGTATACTGATCATAAACACAAAGCTTAAAACACACTCGAGCAAGTACTAGTCAACACACTTACTGAACATACACTTACTACAATGCATAAAGTATAAAAAATAAATACACTTGAATAAGCTTGATCTCACAATTCTTAACAGCCTCACGAACAACATGGAAATCACTTGAATATGCTTTGTCTTTCCATGCTAAACAGGATTTTCAGCAATGACAATTGCTTATTTACTGTCACAATAAATCTCAGTAGCGTCCATCTTCTCCACTCCCAAATCAAACATAATTTTCTTCAACCAAATGGCTTGGTTTGTTGCTGCAGCTGCGGCTACATATTCAGCTTCAGCAGTAGATTGAGTTACAATGTCCTGCTTCTTTGAGTTCCAAGAGAACATGTGTGAGCCTAAGTAAAAACATATTCAGTAGTGCTCTTCATGTCATCAAGGTTTCCAGCCTAATCATTGTCAACATAACCAAACAAACTTCCATTTTCATCGGGTTTAAACCAGATTCTAAATTGAGTTTCAAGTACTTAAGTGCTCTCTTTGCTACTACAAAATGTAACACACTTAGACTTTTCATAAATGTTGAGAGTAAGCTGGCTGCATACGTAAGATCTGGTCTAGATGAAGTGAGATAAAGCAAACTTCCAATCACATTTCTATAAAGAGAATCGCCCATCTTTTCAGCTCCATCATCTTTGGATAGTTTCAGATTCTGCACCGAAGGAGTAGGGACAAATTTGCAACTTTTTATTCTAAATTTCTTCAAAATTTCATAAGCATACTTTTCTTGATTCAGAAAAATACCAACTTCACTTTGATGCACTTCCAAGCCTAGAAAATAATTCATTTCTCATAAGTTGGATATCTGAAACTGATTTTGCATCTCCACTATCAGTTGTTGCACTTCTTGTTATTTATTGCTAGTCATTAGAAAATCATCAACATACACAGAGACAATTAAAGAGCCACCATCCAACAACCTTTTCACATAAAGAGTTGCATCATTTTCACTCCTAAAACCTTGACTGCTAAAGTAAGCATCAATGTTGTTGTACCAAGCTCTAGGAGCTTGTTTCTGCCCATACGAAGCTTTATGAAGCTTATACACCTTCTCTTATCTTCCTTTCACAACAAAGCCTTCAGATTGAGCTACATAAAATTCTTCAGTCAAGTTCCTATTCAAGAATGCAGATTTGACATCTAAATGCCAAATTTTCCACTTCATTTCAGCTGCCAAAGCTACAAGAATGCGAATAGTGTTCATTTTTGTAACCGGAGAAAACGTCTCTACATAATCAATTCCAGGTTGCTGAGCATAACCTTTAACAACAAGTTTGGTCTTGTATTTGTTAATGGACCCATTAAGATTCAGCTTTACCTTATAGACCCATTTAACTCCAATAGAATTTTTGTCTTCCAGTTTGTCAACCAGCTGCCATGTATTGTTGTCTTCAATGGTGGTCATCTCCTTCATAGAATGGTTCCATTGTTCAAACTTACTAGCTTTTTCATTAGACATTAGGTTCAAATCTTTCGGCTAAGAGAACGAAGACTTTCTCAACTATCCTACTGTATAGAAATTTCTCTGCTAACAACTTGATTTGATTCACAACCTTCATCGGTCTGGTCATGAAATCTTTTATGTTTTTAGCCTCATTCATCTTTAAGGCTTCAAACTCCCTCTTAAGGTTGAGAACCTACATTTTCTTGGTCCTCTCATTTCCAAAGAACTCCTCTTGAAGTTTCTCCCAAATCTCCCTTGCTGTATCCAAGTTGGAAATTCTCATAAAAACATCATCATCCACAACTAAGTGCAAGATGGTAAGAGCCTTTGCTCTTTTGGCAACTTGCTTACTGTGAAATCTGATCTGAGCAACAGTTGGATTCTCTTCCAAAGCTGGTGGTTCAGTTGTTTCCATTGCTTTCCAAAGATCAAAAGCTTTCAACTGCCTTCTCATCTTCACAACCCAGATTTCGTCGTTCTTTCCTGTGAATACAGGAGGTGCTAGTAATGGAACATTGTTGGAAGCCATTTAAAAAGTTGGGTATTCTGAAAAGGGATTGGGTTCTCTCAAACTCTGTTTTTGATTTCCAATTTCTCTCTACACTCAAGGTTCTCTCACAGTCCCTCATGATCAAATCAACTCTAGGTACCAATTGTTGGCACAAGAGATTCACAAACCCAGAAATCAGAAAAATGCACTCAAAAGAGAACAAGTGCAAGTCTAATTCATTCATACAGCAGCTAAAATGCTTTGTGTCTAATACATATATTCTCACAAA